>NW_026278536.1:52500-115000 GCF_023373465.1 Oncorhynchus keta | reverse complement strand
TTCTCTCTCTGTGTGTTCCTTCCTCCTGTATTGTAACCGTATGTACGTCTTCATGACTGTTAATCCCTTTATAACCCGGGTCCTTGTATAGACTAATGACTTTACACACACACATCCACACAGACTGAGACAGACAACCACACACACACACAAGAGCCTAGACTGAGACAGACACACACACACACAGAGGCCAGCCTGAGACAGACAAAACAGACACACACACATACAAACAGACTGACACAACACACACACACAGAGAAGCCCAGGGAGAGCTCGATAGCTCCCGGCTCAGCTTAAGAACATTAATGCAGCTAAAACATGATTTATCTCTCGCTCTCTATTCCTCTCCTCCTATTGAGCCTTACCCCTCTCTCACCCCCCTCTCATCCCGCTCTCTCTCTCTCTCTGTCTTTCTGTCTCTCCCTCTCCCTCATACCCCTCTAGCCTCTCTCTGTGTCATCCCTGTCTTTCTCTCTCCTCTCAACCCGCAGCTCTCTCTCTCTCTCCTCATCCCTCTCTTTCTGTCTCATAATCTCTCTCCCCTCTCTCATCCTGTCTCTGTCATCTCAACCTCTCAGCTCTCTCTCTCTCTCTCCCTGTTGCTCCTCATCCCTCTGTTCTCTCTCTCATCCAACCTCTCTCTTGCTCTCTCATCCCTCTGTTCCCCTCTCTCTTGCTCTCTCCCCTCTGTTCCCCCTCTCTCTTGCTCTCTCATCCCTCTGTTCCCCTCTCTCTCTCTCCCTCTGTTCCCCTCTCTCTCTCTCTCATCCCTCTGTTCTCCAACTCTCTGTGTCTCTCTCCAACCTCTCAGCTCTCTCTCTCTCTCCCTCTCTCTCTCTCTCTCTCTCTCTCTCTCTCTCTCTCTCTCTCTCTCTCTCTCTCTCTCTCTCTCTCTCTCTCTCTCTCACAGTGCATGCTGGGAGTTTTTTTGGAGTTTGAGTGTTTGGGTTGGGTTTCTTTACATGTTATTTTCTATGGTGGAGGGTTAATGCAATATGTGTTTTAGCGGTATCCACAGTGTTTTCAAAGTTAGGGTGGAAAAGGACAGAGTAACTTTCCTGGGGTTTGGAAGGTGTTGTGTGCGCGATGGCTTCTCAGCCTAGTGCGGAGGAAACGCTGTCGGTACGGCATGAATTCAGGTGTGTTCCTGAGAATGGAGTTAAAGTGGAGGAGGTTCTGCTCGCGGTCGGTGAACAGGTCGGAGCTGAATCTATACATTCTGCTTCTAGAATGAACAAAGCTGTGGTTGTGTTCCTGAGAATGGAGTTAAAGTGGAGGAGGTTCTGCTCGCAGTCGGTGAACAGGTTGGAGTTGAATCTATACATTCTGCTTCTGGAATGAACAAAGCTGTGGTTGTGTTCCTGAGAATGGAGTTAAAGTGGAGGAGGTTCTGCTCGCGGTCGGTGAACAGGTTGGAGCTGAATCTATACATTCTGCTTCTAGAATGAACAAAGCTGTGGTTGTGTTCATGAAAAGGGATCATTTGGTTGGTAGTCTAATTGCTAGCGGAATATTTGTAAGGGATGTGTTGGTGTCAATTTCACCTCTCTCTCTACCCCTTCGACAAGAATGGCAGTTGCAAATTTGCCTCTGTTTATTACGGATGACCCAATCAGGAAAGAGCTGAGTCGTTTTGGTAGGTTTGCTAGAGGTTTTCGTGTCAGCACGCTTTCAGATGGCGTTAAGCACGTTGTTTCGTTCCGGAGGAAAGTGTTTATGTTTCTGAACAACAATGAGCAACAACTAAATGTGTATTTTAAAGTGAGGCACGGAGAGGGGCTCTACGCAGGGTTTGCCAGCACAGATAGTCTACGGTGTTTTGAGTGTGGGGATTTGGGGCATAAGAGCTTTGTGTGCCCACATAAAGCCCATAGACAAGGTGAGGGTACAAGCGCCAGTGGGGGAAATCAAGGTCAAAGTGCAGGGGGTAAGGAGATGCAGACAGCAGAAGCTGGGCCCTAGTCATGCCAGGGAAGGTGGTGTAGATGAGGCTGGGTCTAGTCATGCCAGGGAAGGTGGTGTAGATGAGGCTGGGTCTAGTCAGGCTAGAGATGGTGGTGTAGATGAGGCTGGGTCTAGTCAGGCTAGAGATGGTGGTGTAGATGAGGCTGGGTCTAGTCAGGCTAGAGATGGTGGTGTAGATGAGGCTGGGTCTAGTCAGGCTAGAGATGGTGGTGTACATGAGGCTGGGCCTAGTCATGCCAGGGAAGGTGGTGTAGATGAGGCTGGGCCTAGTCAGGCTAGAGATGGTGGTGTAGATGAGGCTGGGTCTAGTCATGCCAGGGAAGGTGGTGTAGATGAGGCTGGGCCTAGTCATGCCAGGGAAGGTAGTGTAGATGAGGCTGGGCCTAGTCAGGCTAGAGATGGTGTGGTAGCTGAGGCTGAGTCTAGTCAGGCTAGAGATGGTGGTGTAAATGAGGCTGGGCCTAGTCAGGCTAGAGATGGTGGTGTAAATGAGGCTGGGCCTAGTCAGGCTAGAGATGGTGGGGTAGCTGAGGCTGGGTCTAGTCAGGCTAGAGATGGTGGTGTAGATGAGGCTGGGCTTAGTCAGGCTAGAGATGGTGGGGTAGCTGAGGCTGGGTCTAGTCAGGCTAGAGATGGTGGGGTAGCTGAGGCTGAGCCTAGTCAGGCTAGAGATGGTGGTGTAGATGAGGCTGAGCATAGTCAGGCTAGAGATGATGGTGTAGATGAGGCTGAGCCTAGTCAGGCTATGGAGGGTGGTGTAGATGATTCTGGGCCTAGTCAGGCTATGGATGGTGGTGTAGATGAGGCTGGGCCTAGTCAGGCTAGAGATGGTGGTGTAGCGGAGGCTGGGTCTAGTCAGGTTGGAGATGGTGGGATAGCTGAGGCTGGGCCTAGTCAGGCTAGAGATGGTGGTGTAGCTGAGGCTGGGTCTAGTCAGGTTGGAGATGGTGGGATAGCTGAGGCTGGGCCTAGTCAGGCTAGAGATGGTGGTGTAGCTGAGGCTGGGCCTAGTCAGGCTAGAGATGGTGGGATAGCTGAGGCTGGGTCTAGTCAGGCTAGAGATGGTGGGGTAGATGAGGCTGGGTCTAGTCAGGCTAGAGATGGTGGGAGATGAGGCTGGGCTGGGTCTGTCAGGCTAGAGAGGTGGGATAGCTGAGGCTGGGCCTAGTCATGCTATGGAGGGTGGTGTAGATGAGGCTGGGCCTAGTCAGGCTAGAGATGGTGGTGGTAGCTGAGGCTGGGTCTAGTCAGGCTAGAGATGGTGGGATAGCTGAGGCTGGGTCTAGTCAGGCTAGAGATGGTGGGATAGCTGAGGCTGGGTCTAGTCAGGCTAGAGATGGTGGGGTAGCTGAGGCTGGGTCTAGTCAGGCTAGAGATGGTGGGATAGCTGAGGCTGGGTCTAGTCAGGCTAGAGATGGTGGGATAGCTGAGGCTGGGCCTAGTTATGCTATGGAGGGTGGTGTAGATGAGGCTGGGCCTAGTCAGGCTATGGAGATGGTGGTGTAGATGAGGCTGGGCCTAGTCAGGCTATGGAGGGTGGTGTAGATGATTCTGGGCCTAGTCAGGCTATGGAGGGTGGTGTAGATGATTCTGGGCCTAGTCAGGCTATGGAGGGTGGTGTAGATGATTCTGGGCCTAGTCAGGCTATGGAGGGTGGTGTAGATGATTCTGGGCCTAGTCAGGCTATGGAGGGTGGTGTAGATGAGGCTGGGCCTAGTCAGGCTATGGAGGGTGGTGTAGATGATTCTGGGCCTAGTCAGGCTATGGAGGGTGGTGTAGATGATTCTGGGCCTAGTCAGGCTATGGAGGGTGGTGTAGATGATTCTGGGCCTAGTCAGGCTATGGAGGGTGGTGTAGATGATTCTGGGCCTAGTCAGGCTATGGAGGGTGGTGTAGATGATTCTGGGCCTAGTCAGGCTATGGAGGGTGGTGTAGATGAGGCTGGGCCTAGTCAGGCTATGGAGGGTGGTGTAGATGATTCTGGGCCTAGTCAGGCTATTGAGGGTGGTGTAGGGTGGTCACAACAGTGCGTAAAGGTTTACCTTCAGACACTGTTTAGATGTATATTAGCTTTCTGACACTGGGACCTTTTGAGCTTTGCTATTGGTCTCATTCTCTGCTTGCTTTTCTCCCACTTCTTATGGAGACTCTGGGTAGGCTCGCTCAATATAAATGGCACCAGAGATGCGGGAAAGAGGAGTGTGTTGGGTGAATATGTAAAACAAAAAAAAGTACAGGTGTTGTTTCTGCAGTAGACGCATTGTGATGTAGTGAATGAAGTCGATTGGGGGCTCTGGTGGAAAGGGGCAAGTGTGTTGAGCCATGGGACAAATCTTAGTGCATTAGAGACAGTCCTTTTTGCACCGGGGCTGTCTGTGTGTTGAGCCATGGGACAGATCTTAGTGCAGGGGGGCAGTCCTTTTTGCACCGGGGCTGTCTGTGTGCTGAGCCATGGGACAGATCTTAGTGCAGGAGAGACAGTCCTTTTGCACCGGGGCTGTCTGTGTGTTGAGCCATGGGACAGATCTTAGTGCAGGAGAGACAGTCCTTTAGCACCGGGGCTGTCTGTGTGTTGAGCCATGGGACAGATCTTAGTGCAGGAGAGACAGTCCTTTAGCACCGGGGCTGTCTGTGTGTTGAGCCATGGGACAGATCTTAGTGCAGGAGAGACAGTCCTTTAGCACCGGGGCTGTCTGTGTGTTGAGCCATGGGACAGATCTTAGTGCAGGAGAGACAGTCCTTTAGCACCGGGGCTGTCTGTGTGTTGAGCCATGGGACAGATCTTAGTGCAGAAGAGACAGTCCTTTAGCACCGGGGCTGTCTGTGTGTTGAGCCATGGGACAGATCTTAGTGCAGGAGAGACAGTCCTTTAGCACCGGGGCTGTCTGTGTGTTGAGCCATGGGACAGATCTTAGTGCAGGAGAGACAGTCCTTTTTGCACCGGGGCTGTCTGTGTGTTGAGCCATGGGACAGATCTTAGTGCAGGAGAGACAGTCCTTTAGCACCGGGGCTGTCTGTGTGTTGAGCCATGGGACAGATCTTAGTGCAGGAGAGACAGTCCTTTAGCACCGGGGCTGTCTGTGTGTTGAGCCATGGGACAGATCTTAGTGCAGGAGAGACAGTCCTTTAGCACCGGGGCTGTCTGTGTGTTGAGCCATGGGACAGATCTTAGTGCAGGAGAGACAGTCCTTTAGCACCGGGGCTGTCTGTGTGTTGAGCCATGGGACAGATCTTAGTGCAGGAGAGACAGTCCTTTAGCACCGGGGCTGTCTGTGTGTTGAGCCATGGGACAGATCTTAGTGCAGGAGAGACAGTCCTTTAGCACCGGGGCTGTCTGTGTGTTGAGCCATGGGACAGATCTTAGTGCAGGAGAGACAGTCCTTTAGCACCGGGGCTGTCTGTGTGTTGAGCCATGGGACAGATCTTAGTGCAGGAGAGACAGTCCTTTAGCACCGGGTCTATCTGTAAAACGTTGCTCCTCAAAGGAGGTGTGTAAAGGCAGGCTGCTTGTTGTTACAGCAGAAATTAACAACATGGGCTTTGTCTTTATGGATGTGTATGCCCCTAACACAGGGAGAGAAAGAGGGGTTCTATTTGGGAGTCTTAGACAGGAACTCTCACAGGTAGCGCCTGAGGAGACGCTGGTGGTCGGAGGGGACTGGAACTGTACAATGGATTTACAAAAGAGAGAAATGGGGAAGAGCCTCATTCAGTGTCAGTGGGAGTGTTAAGGGACATCATTAATCAGTTCGACCTAGTGGATGTTTGGAGAACTAAACATCCCAACACAAGACAGTATACATGGGTGGAGGTTTTTGGGGCTAGGCTGAGTGCAGCCCGACTTGATCGGTTTTACATGTCTAGGAATCGGAGCAATAGGCTGCTGGGCGCTACCATTCTAAGGTGGGGTTTTCGGATCATCACATAACTATGGCTCGGCTGTCTATTTCACCAGGGCCCCGGCAGGCATCTTATTGGAAGTTCAATGTAAAGCTCTTACAAGATGCCACTTTTTACTCAGGTTTCCAGACCTTTTGGGAAAGGTGGGGGCAGCGAAGAGAGGAGTAATGGTGGGATGTGGGGAAAGTCCAAATTCGTCTTTTCTGTCAACAGTACACAGCTCTCTCATCCTCAGAGGCTAGGAGAGTATTGGGGAACTAGAGTGTTCTATTAGTGAGATAGAGGTAGAGATGGTGGGGCAAGGCAATATCAGCCTCCAGGCTAATTTAGCCGAATTAAGTAGGGACCTGGGCAGATTTTTCCAGATTAACTTCTTTTGCGTGTTGCGTGAATGCGTCAGGAAAGGAGAGTTGCCGATGAGCTGCCGTCGGCGGCTCTGACTCTCCTGCCCAATAAAGGGGGCGTGTGTGAACTTAAGAACTGGAGGCCTGTGGCATTACTCTGTGTGGACTACAAGATATTTGCCAAAGTCCTCTCTAACAGACTGAAGTCCCAGTTGGACTCGATAGTACATAAGGACCAAACATATTGTGTATCGGGAAGCTTAATCGCGGACAAATTGTTCTTAATCAGGGACATGTGGACTTGTCGAGAGGTTCTAATGTGAACTTTGGACTGGTCTCTTTAGATCAAGAGAAGGCTTTTGATAGAGTGGACCGTGAGTATCTGTTTAATGGGATGTCTGTGTTTGGGTTTGGGAAGAGTTTCTTGACATGTGTGAAGCTGTTGTATGCTGGGGCGTCATGTATGGTCAAGGTGGGAGGGGGGCTCAGTAGGACAGTCTGGGTGAGACGAGGCATTAGACAAGGATGCCCTCTATCTGGGCAGTTATACACACTAGCCATTGTGCCTTTTTTAGGACTGCCGGGAGTGTGCTGGACAGGAATGGATGTGGTGACAGGCATAGCAGTGTCAGCATATGCAGATGATGTTTCTGTGATGGTCAGGGATGATCAGGATATGCAGGCACTACAGACCAGTCTGAAGGTGTACGAGGGAGCTTCATCAGCCAAGGTAAAGAGCAAAAGCTCTGTTATGTGAGGCATGGGGGGATAGGGCTCCTCCTCTGCTTCCAGGGGGTTTGCAGTGGGGTTGTGAAGGGCATAAAGTGTTGGGGATGTACCTGGGATCGGAGAAGTGGGTTAGGGAAGACTGGGAGGGGCTGTCACAGGCAGTGGTGTCAAGACTGGTCAGGTGGAGGTGGCTCCTGTCCCAAGTGTCATATAGAGGGAGGATGCTGATAATTAACAACCTGGTAGCATCTTCCCTGTGGCATAGACTGTCTGTCCTCAATCCCCCCGCCGGTCTGCTCGCAGACCTGCAACACAAGCTGGTGGACTTCTTCTGGTCGGTCCATCACTGGCTGAAGGCAGCAGTGTTGTACATGACCGTTCATGAAGGAGGACAGGGCCTGGTGGAACTGGAGAGCAGGATGGCTGCTTTCAGGCTCAAGGTGGTGCAGAGACTGCTGTACCATGCTGATGTTGGCTGGAGGGAGCCAGCATGCGCGCTGCTGAGGAGAGCTGGCGGATTAGGGTTGGACCGGCAGCTGTTCCTCATGAAGCTGGAGAGGCTGAGTACAGCAGGTCTCTCAGATTTGTACTCTGCAATGCTGAGGGCCTGGCAGCTGCTAAGGCCCATACGAGAAGGGGGTGTGGAGCCTGGGCTGTGGGTGTGGGAGGAGCCTATCTTCCACAACCCATCCATCCCTTTGAGATCGGTTCAGTCGGCCACCCTGCAGAGGCAACTGTTGGCAGGGGGTTTACAAAGGCTGGGTGACCTGAGACTGCTGGGAGAGGAGGGGTGGAAAACACCGGAGTTGGACTCGATAGTACATAAGGACCAAACATATTGTGTATCGGGAAGCTCAATCGCGGACAACTTGTTCTTAATCAGGGACATGTGGACTTGTCGAGAGGTTCTAATGTGAACTTTGGACTGGTCTCTTTTGATCAAGAGAAGGCTTTTGATAGAGTGGACCATAGAGTGGACCATGAGTCTTGGCACAACAAACAGGAATAACGTCTCTTAGGCTGCTGGAGAGATTCCTGGAGGAGGTCCAGGAGGCCCTGTCTGAGCCGGTAAGGGGGATGTTTGAGCGGCCAAAGGGAGAGGGGCCACCAATGTTTCTGCCACTGCAGGTGACGGCAGACACTGGAGACTGGCAAGGGGGTCTGGAGGACTTGTTAGATTTTAACACTCCGAGCCTGGGGGAGTTTGAGAATGTGGGAGGTAAAGCACTCTACAACCTCTGCGTTAAGGTTAGGAACATTAGGAGCCTAACAGAGGGTGGCAGAGGGTATGTGGGGGGAGTATGGTGGGTTTTAGGTGGAGGAGGCTCTACAAACCCCCAGTACCAAAGAGGTCAGGGGACCTCCAGTGGAGGGTTTTTCATGGAGCCCTGGCCACTAACAACTGGTTGGCACGGTTTGAACCGGGAATCAGGCAGGGGTGTCCTTTCTGTAAAATGAAAGAAACTGTGATTCATGTGTTTTCTGTGTGCACCAGGTTAATGCCATTAATGTCTCTGTTGGAATGTCTGTGTGACAGGTTGGGGGTGGTTTTTACTGTTGGGATGTTTATAATGGGATACAGGTATTAGAGTAAGGAGAAAGACAAATGTGTTTTGTTGAACTTTCTGTTTGCTCAGGCAAAGTTCGCTATTTGGCAAACAAGGAGGAACAGGGTCAAAGGTGGGGGGATAACAGACCCTTTACTACTGTTTCATGGGATGGTCTCTGCGTGCCTCAGGGTTGAGTTTGAGTTCTATAAAATGATCAAATGTTTAGAGGTGTTTGAGGAGATCTGGTGTGTTGGGGGGGGGCTGTCTGTATAACTGGGGAAGATGTTTTGGATATACAGTTGTAGGAGTGGGTATTGTGATGTTGGTTTGTATCATGTGGTAGATAGAAAGGTGAGTATGGTAAATGTCTGCAGTACAGGATATTATTTTTGTTTTTTATTTTTAAGGGGGGTTTAAATGAAATGAGATTGTTTAAGTAAAGAAAGTCAAAGTCAAAAGTGTCTCTCTCTCTCCATTTATCCTTAAGAAAGGATTGCAGATGGATGGAGAGAAGTCAGCTGGAATATATTGTTGTTGTTTTTGCTCTCTGTCAATCTTTCTGTCGTTCATTATCTCCCACGTAACTCTCCTTCTATCGGTTTTCACCTTGTCTAGCTGGCCATCCCCATTTGTATTTTGTATCTGTCTGTCTGTCCTCTTCTCTCCACCTCCTTCTGTTCTGTCAAGACCCCTCAATCTGTCTTGATCCTCTTTCTCGGTCTCTCTCCTTGTATCCACCCTCTATCTCCCCCTCTTTTCCCTCTCCCCTCTCTCTCTGTCTCATGTCCAGTCCACTCTATCCATCATTCCTGTCCTCTGTGCCACATCTCTGCATCAGTCTGGCTGGCTGACAGTTACGAATTTAACACAAGTTATGCACAATTACCCATTTTTAGGGAATTACACCATCAAACACACACACACACACACATGCACATTCACACTGTACACACACATTCACACGCACAACATGTTCAGTGAATTAGGCCAAATGGCACACATTAGCTCTGGCCATGCAGTGTTAATGGGTAGAGCTAAAACACATGCACAAACACACCCATTCTGGTAGCCAAATGGTTGTGGTAAACACACCCATTCTAGTAGCCTAATGGTTGTGGCAACACACCCATTCCTGTAGCCTAATGGCTGTGGTAACACACTCATTCTGGTAGCCTAATGGCTGTGGTAAACACACCCATTCTGGTAGCCTAATGGCTGTGGTAAACACACCCATTCTGGTAGCCGACTGGCTGTGGTAAACACACCCATTCTGGTAGCCAACTGGCTGTGGTAAACACACCCATTCTGGTAGCCTAATGGCTGTGGTAAACACACCCATTCTGGTAGCCTAATGGCTGTGGTAAACACACCCATTCTGGTAGCCTAATGGCTGTGGTAAACACACCCATTCTGGTAGCCTAATGGCTGTGGTAAACACACCCATTCTGGTAGCCTAATGGCTGTGGTAAACACACCCATTCTGGTAGCCTAATGGCTGTGGTAAACACAGCCAGATCAGGTGTTAGATATTTGTATTTGTTTTTGTATTTGTATTAATTATGGAGCCCCATTAGTTCTGCTAAGCTAAGATACTCGTCTGGGGTCCAGCAACATTAAGGAAGTTATATACAATTTACAATATTACATAACATTACATTTCACAACACTTTTCAGAGCACATTAAGTGTGTTCCCTCAGGCCACTACTCTACTATCACATCTCTACAGTACAACATCCTGTGTACGTGTGTGTAGAGTGTCTTATCATGTGTATGTGTGTCTGTGCCTAAACTCTTCACAGTCCCAGCTGTTCCATAAGGTGTTTTTTTATCTGTTTTTGAAATCTGATTCTACTGCTTGCATAAGTAACCTGATGTGGAATAGAGTTCCATGTACTCATGGCTCTGTGTAGTACTGTGTGCCTCCCATAGTCTGTTATTGAGGATTGTGAAGAGACCTCTGGTGACGTGTCTTGTGGGGTATCTGAGCTGTGTGCTAGTAGTTTATGTTATTGTTAGCTCTCTGTGTACTTTTAAGGGCCAGCCGTGCTGCCCTGTTCTGAGACATTTGTCATTTTCCCAGGTCCCTCTTTGTGGCACCTGACAACACGACTGAACAGTAGTCCAGGTGCGACAACACTAGAGTCTGTAGGACCTGACAACACTACTGAACAGTAGTCCAGGTGCGACAACACTAGAGTCTGTAAGACCTGACAACACTACTGAACAGTAGTCCAGGTGCGACAACACTAGAGTCTGTAGGACCTGACAACACTACTGAACAGTAGTCCAGGTGCGACAACACTAGAGTCTGTAGGACCTGACAACACTACTGAACAGTAGTCCAGGTGCGACAACACTAGAGTCTGTAGGACCTGCCTTGTTGATAGTGTTGTTAATAAGGTAGACCAGTGCTTTACTATGGACAGACTTCTCCCCATCTTAGCTATGTTTGTTGATTTTTTTATGATCTTTTTTATTTAACCTTTATTTAACCAAGTCGGCCAGTTGAGAACAAGTTGTCATTTACAACTGTGACCTGGCCAAGATAAAGCACTGCAGTGCGACAAAAACAACAACGCAGAGTTACACATAAACAAACGTACAGTCAATAACACAATAGAAAAGTCTATATACAGCTGGTGCAAATGTAGAAGATTAGCGAGGTAAGGCAATAAATAGGCCATAGTGGTGAAAAAATTACAATTTAGCAATTAAACACTGGAGTGATAGATATGCAGAAGATGAATGTGCAAGGTGAGATACTGGGGTGCAAAGGGTTAAAAAAATAACAATATGGGGATGAGGTATTTGGGTGGGCTATTCACAGATGGGCTATATACAGGTGCAATGATCGGTAAACTGCTCTGACAGCTGGTGCTTAAAGTTAGTGAGGGAGATATGTCTCCAGCTTGTTAGTGTTGTTAAGAAAGCAGAGCATCGCTTTATTATGGACAGACTTCCCCCCATCTTAGCTACTGTTGTATCAACATGTTTTGACCATGACAGTTTACAATCTCTTGTTACTCCAAGCAGTTTAGTCCCTCAACTTGCTCAATTTCCACACCACTGACTACAAGATTTATATGTCTAGGGTTTAGTGAGTGATTTTTAAAAAATATTTAGGAATAACTTATTCCTTGCCACCCATTCTGAAACTAACCGCAGCTCTTCATTAAGTGTTGCAGTGATTTCACTCTCTGTAGTAGCTGACGTCAATAGTGTTGAGTCATCCACATACATAGACACATTGGCTTTACTCAGGCCAGTGGCATGTCATTAGTAAAGGATTCTACCTGGATGTTGGAGAGGCTTTCATTAAAGAGCACCCTCTGTGTTCTGTTAGGCAGGTAACTCTTTACCCACAATACAGCAGGTGGTGTAAAGAACACCCTCTGTGTTCTGTTAGGCAGGTAACTCTTTACCCACAATACAGCAGGTGGTGTAAAGAGCACCCTCTGTGTTCTGTTAGGCAGGTAACTCTTTACCCACAATACAGCAGGTGGTGTAAAGAGCACCCTCTGTGTTCTGTTAGGCAGGTAACTCTTTACCCACAATACAGCAGGTGGTGTAAAGAGCACCCTCTGTGTTCTGTTAGGCAGGTAACTCTTTACCCACAATACAGCAGGTGGTGTAAAGAGCACCCTCTGTGTTCTGTTAGGCAGGTAACTCTTTACCCACAATACAGCAGGTGGTGTAAAGAGCACCCTCTGTGTTCTGTTAGGCAGGTAACTCTTTACCCACAATACAGCAGGTGGTGTAAAGATGTTAGGCAGGTAACTCTTTACCCACAATACAGCAGGTGGTGTAAAGAGCACCCTCTGTGTTCTGTTAGGCAGGTAACTCTTTACCCACAATACAGCAGGTGGTGTAAAGAGCACCCTCTGTGTTCTGTTAGGCAGGTAACTCTTTACCCACAATACAACAGGTGGTGTAAAGAGCACCCTCTGTGTTCTGTTAGGCAGGTAACTCTTTACCCACAATACAACAGGTGGTGTAAAGAGCACCCTCTGTGTTCTGTTAGGCAGGTAACTCTTTACCCACAATACAGCAGGTGGTAAACACTCTGTGTTCTGTTAGGCAGGTAACTCTTTACCCACAATACAGCAGGTGGTGAAAGATACCCTCTGTGTTCTGTTAGGCAGGTAACTCTTTACCCACAATACAGGGTGGTGAAAGGCACCCTCTGTGTTCTGTTAGGCAGGTAACTCTTTACCCACAATACAATGGTGGTGTAAAGAGCACCCTCTGTGTTCTGTTAGGCAGGTAACTTTTACCCACAATACAGTGGTGTAGAGATGCACCAGCTTGTTAGTGTTGTTAAGAAAGCAGAGCTGTTAGGCAGGTAACTCTTTACCCACAATACAACAGGTGGTGTAAAGAGCACCCTCTGTGTTCTGTTAGGCAGGTAACTCTTTACCCACAATACAACAGGTGGTGTAAAGACCACCCTCTGTGTTCTGTTAGGCAGGTAACTCTTTACCCACAATACAAGCAGGTGGTGTAAAGTCACCCTCTGTGTTCTGTTAGGCAGGTAACTCTTTACCCACAATACAACAGGTGGTGTAAAGAGCACCCTCTGTGTTCTGTTAGGCAGGTAACTCTTTTACAATACAACAGGTGGTGTAAAGAATAACCCTCTGTGTTCTGTTAGGCAGGTAACTCTTTACCCACAATACAACAGGTGGTGTAAAGAGCACCCTCTGTGTTCTGTTAGGCAGGTAACTCTTTACCCACAATACAACAGGTGGTGTAAAGAACACCCTCTGTGTTCTGTTAGGCAGGTAACTCTTTACCCACAATACATGGTGTAAAGACACCCTCTGTGTTCTGTTAGGCAGGTAACTCTTTACCCACAATACTGGTGTAAAGAACACCCTTTCTGTTAGGCAGGTAACTCTTTACCCACAATACAACAGGTGGTGTAAAGATTCACCCTCTGTGTTCTGTTAGGCAGGTAACTCTTTACCCACAATACAGCAGGTGGTGTAAAGAGCACCCTCTGTGTTCTGTTAGGCAGGTAACTCTTTACCCACAATACAGCAGGTGGTGTAAAGAACACCCTCTGTGTTCTGTTAGGCAGGTAACTCTTTACCCACAATACAGCAGGTGGTGTAAAGAGCACCCTCTGTGTTCTGTTAGGCAGGTAACTCTTTACCCACAATACAGCAGGTGGTGTAAAGAGCACCCTCTGTGTTCTGTTAGGCAGGTAACTCTTTACCCACAATACAGCAGGTGGTGTAAAGAGCACCCTCTGTGTTCTGTTAGGCAGGTAACTCTTTACCCACAATACAGCAGGTGGTGTAAAGAGCACCCTCTGTGTTCTGTTAGGCAGGTAACTCTTTACCCACAATACAACAGGTGGTGTAAAGAACACCCTCTGTGTTCTGTGTTCTGTTAGGCAGGTAACTCTTTACCCACAATACAACAGGTGGTGTAAAGAGCACCCTCTGTGTTCTGTTAGGCAGGTAACTCTTTACCCACAATACAACAGGTGGTGTAAAGAACACCCTCTGTGTTCTGTTAGGCAGGTAACTCTTTACCCACAATACAACAGGTGGTGTAAAGAGCACCCTCTGTGTTCTGTTAGGCAGGTAACTCTTTACCCACAATACAACAGGTGGTGTAAAGAGCACCCTCTGTGTTCTGTTAGGCAGGTAACTCTTTACCCACAATACAGCAGGTGGTGTAAAGAGCACCCTCTGTGTTCTGTTAGGCAGGTAACTCTTTACCCACAATACAGCAGGTGGTGTAAAGAGCACCCTCTGTGTTCTGTTAGGCAGGTAACTCTTTACCCACAATACAACAGGTGGTGTAAAGAGCACCCTCTGTGTTCTGTTAGGCAGGTAACTCTTTACCCACAATACAACAGGTGGTGTAAAGAGCACCCTCTGTGTTCTGTTAGGCAGGTAACTCTTTACCCACAATACAACAGGTGGTGTAAAGAGCACCCTCTGTGTTCTGTTAGGCAGGTAACTCTTTACCCACAATACAACAGGTGGTGTAAAGAGCACCCTCTGTGTTCTGTTAGGCAGGTAACTCTTTACCCACAATACAACAGGTGGTGTAAAGAGCACCCTCTGTGTTCTGTTAGGCAGGTAACTCTTTACCCACAATACAACAGGTGGTGTAAAGAGCACCCTCTGTGTTCTGTTAGGCAGGTAACTCTTTACCCACAATACAACAGGTGGTGTAAAGAGCACCCTCTGTGTTCTGTTAGGCAGGTAACTCTTTACCCACAATACAGCAGGTGGTGTAAAGAACACCCTCTGTGTTCTGTTAGGCAGGTAACTCTTTACCCACAATACAACAGGTGGTGTAAAGAGCACCCTCTGTGTTCTGTTAGGCAGGTAACTCTTTACCCACAATACAGCAGGTGGTGTAAAGAGCACCCTCTGTGTTCTGTTAGGCAGGTAACTCTTTACCCACAATACAACAGGTGGTGTAAAGAGCACCCTCTGTGTTCTGTTAGGCAGGTAACTCTTTACCCACAATACAACAGGTGGTGTAAAGAGCACCCTCTGTGTTCTGTTAGGCAGGTAACTCTTTACCCACAATACAACAGGTGGTGTAAAGAGCACCCTCTGTGTTCTGTTAGGCAGGTAACTCTTTACCCACAATACAGCAGGTGGTGTAAAGAGCACCCTCTGTGTTCTGTTAGGCAGGTAACTCTTTACCCACAATACAACAGGTGGTGTAAAGAGCACCCTCTGTGTTCTGTTAGGCAGGTAACTCTTTACCCACAATACAACAGGTGGTGTAAAGAGCACCCTCTGTGTTCTGTTAGGCAGGTAACTCTTTACCCACAATACAACAGGTGGTGTAAAGAGCACCCTCTGTGTTCTGTTAGGCAGGTAACTCTTTACCCACAATACAACAGGTGGTGTAAAGAGCACCCTCTGTGTTCTGTTAGGCAGGTAACTCTTTACCCACAATACAGCAGGTGGTGTAAAGAGCACCCTCTGTGTTCTGTTAGGCAGGTAACTCTTTACCCACAATACAACAGGTGGTGTAAAGAGCACCCTCTGTGTTCTGTTAGGCAGGTAACTCTTTACCCACAATACAGCAGGTGGTGTAAAGAGCACCCTCTGTGTTCTGTTAGGCAGGTAACTCTTTACCCACAATACAGCAGGTGGTGTAAAGAGCACCCTCTGTGTTCTGTTAGGCAGGTAACTCTTTACCCACAATACAACAGGTGGTGTAAAGAACACCCTCTGTGTTCTGTTAGGCAGGTAACTCTTTACCCACAATACAACAGGTGGTGTAAAGAACACCCTCTGTGTTCTGTTAGGCAGGTAACTCTTTACCCACAATACAACAGGTGGTGTAAAGAACACCCTCTGTGTTCTGTTAGGCAGGTAACTCTTTACCCACAATACAACAGGTGGTGTAAAGAGCACCCTCTGTGTTCTGTTAGGCAGGTAACTCTTTACCCACAATACAACAGGTGGTGTAAAGAGCACCTGCTGTACCTGCTGTAACACATATGTTTTTCCATCAGCAGAATATGATCGATAATGTCAAAAGCCACAAGTCTAACAAAACAGCTACCACAATCTTTTTGATCCATTTCTCTCAGCCATTCATCAGTGATTTGTGTTAGTGCTGTGCTTGTTGAATGTTTCCCCCTGTAAGCATGCTGAAAGTCTGTTGTCAGTTTGTTCACAGTAAAATACCATTGTATCTGGTCAAACACCATTTTTTCCAGAAGTTTACTAAGGTTGGTATCTGGCTGTTTGATGGGCTATTTGAGCCAGTAAAGGGGGCTTTACTATTCTTGGGTAGCGTAATGACTTTAGCTTCCCTCCAGGCCCGAGGGCACACACTCTCTAGTAGGCTTAGATTGAAGATGTGGCAAATAGCAGTGGCAATATCATCCACTATTATCCTCAGTAATTTTCCATCCAAGTTGTCAGACCCCGGTGGCTTGTCATCGTTGATGGACAACAATCATTTTTCACCTCTTCCACACTCACTTTACGTAATTCAAATTCACAATGCTTGTCTTTCATCATTTGATAAGTCATACTTGGATGTGTAGTGTCAGTGTTTGTTACTGGCATGTCATACATACATTTGCCTAATCTTGCCAATGAAAAAAATAATTAAAGTTATTGGCAATATCAGTGGGTTTTGTGATGAATGAGCCATCTGATTCAATAGAGCTGAGTTTGCCTTTTTGGCAAAAAAATGTAATTTAAGCTCCAAAATGTTTTACTTTTCACCATCATTCTTTATCTAATTGTTCTTTGTTTAGTCACATGATTTCTCAATTTGCAGTACGTTTGCCAATCGGTTGTGCAGCCAGACTTATTTGCCATTCATTTAGCCTCGTCCAACTCAACGATACCATTTTCCAATTCCTCATCAATCCACAGGGATTTAATCATTTTTAAAGTCATTTTCTTAATGGGTGCATGATTATTAGTAACTGGAATAAGCAAATCATAAATGTGTCAAGTGCAACACAGACCAACAAATATTCTTTACATGTGCCTTTAGAGGCCATGCAATTCAGTACTCATCTATAAAACAAAAGAAATGTAGATCAAAAGAGTCCATATGAACTAAATAAAGGAAATGACTAACAGTACAGTTAGATAGCAATAAAAACTGTACCATAGAGGCACAGAATAAGTTAGAAGGACAACAAAAAGAAATGGAGGAACTTATTCCAGAAAGATCCAGTGTAATATATTATAGAAAATATAGCAGACTGGATGGAATATGGGGAAAAATTCACCAAATTCTTTTTCAATCTTCAATATAGAAATGCTACCAAAAAAAATGTATAAATGATGGAGTCATGCATGATTCACCAAATGATATTTTGAAAGAGGAAGTAAAGTACTTTAAGAATATGTTTTAGTTTCAGTCTCCTCCATCTCCACTGACTGAAACTAATTGTATGGATTTTTTCCTCAATAATAATGTCAAATTAACATCTGAACAGAAAGACTCATGTGAAGGACACATTACAGAGGAGGAACTTCTTGATGCAATTAAAGCCTTTAAGTCTGGGACAACTCCAGGGCTGAATGGCATACCAAACTTACCAAACTTACCAAACTTACCAAACTTACCAAACTTTTATACTCAGAGGACCAATATTAGCATGTTTTAACCACTCCTGTATAAACGGTAGATTATCAGACACGCAACAAGAAGGTCTGATTTCATTTTTACTGAAACTGGACCCAAGTGGTATATATAAAGATCCAGTCCATTTAAAAAATTTGAGACCTCTTACACTTCAGTGTTGTGATGCAAAATTCCTAGCAAAATGCTTGGCGCATAGAATTAAGATATTATTCATCCTAATCTGACAGGTTTTTTACATAGATGATACATTGGAGATAATATAAGACAACTACTATTTATTATTACAATTTTGGGGAATCTCTTATAAAATGGCTTAAAGTTATATATAGTAACCCTAGGTGTAAAATAGTAAATAATGGCTACATCTCAGAATGTTTTAAACTGTCAAGAGGAGTAAAACAAGGTTGTCCACTATCGGCATATCTATTTATTATTGCCATCGAAATGTTTGCTGTTAAAATGAGATCAAACAATAATATTAAGGGATTAGAAATCCGTAACTTAAAAACAAAGGTGTCATTGTACGCTGAGGATTCATGTTTTCTTTTAAAACCACAATTAGAATCTCTCCACAGACTCATAGAGGATCTAGATACTTTTGCTATCATCTCTGGATTAAAGCCAAATTATGATGTGTACTATATTACTAGTGTACTATGGACATACTCGGTATACAAATCCCAAAAGAAAGAAATGATCTCACTCCAATACATTTTAATAGAAAGATAACAAAAATAGATAAGATCTTGCTACCATGGAAAGGAAAATGCCTGTCTGTTTGTGGAAAAATCACCCTGATTAACTCTTTAGTCACATCACAGTTGACCTATTTGCTTATGGTTTTACCTACACCTAGTGACCTGATTTTAAACTATATGAACAAAAATATTCAATTTTATTTCGAATGGCAAGCCAAACAAAATTAAAAGGGCCTATTTATATAACGAATATGAATTCAGAGGGCAGAAATGATTCAATATTAAAGCATAAGACCTCTCACTAAAGGCATCAGCCTAGCAGCAGGTAGCCTAGTGGTTAGAGTGTTGGACTAGTAACTGAAAGGTCGCTAGATCTAATCCCTGAGCTGACAAGGTAAAAATGTGTTGTTCTGCCCCTGAACAAGGCAGTTAACCCACTGTTCCTAGGCTGTCATTGAAAATAAGAATTTGTCTTAAAAATAAATAAAAAATCACTCATACAAAAGTTATACTTAACAAATCCAAACTGGTTCTCTAGTAAATTGGTATGAATATCTCATCCTATGTTCAAGAAGGGCCTTTTTCCCTTAATTCAGATTACACCTGCTCACTTTCGGTTGTTTGAAAAGGAAATCATCTCCAAAATATCTTTATTTTTAAACAAGTCTTAGACAGTTGGTTAAAATTTCAGATGAATCCACCTGAAAAGACAGAACAAATAATACAACAAATATACTAATAAAAACATATACCAATTTCATTTAAGGACCAAACAACTGACAGCTGTGCCATATAAATAGATAAATAGCTGGGAAGAGATTTTTGATGTTTCCATTCCATGGCACATGGTTTATGAATTGATACGCAAAACAACAACTATTTGCACATCGTTACAAAACTTTATATAGACATATGACATTTGAAATGTCTCTATTCCCTTTGGAACATCTGTGAATGTAATATTTAATTCACTTTTGTTTATTATCAATTTCGCTTGCCTTAGCAATGTTAACATATGTTTCCCTTGCCAATAAAGCCCTTTGAAGAGAGAGAGAGAGAGAGAGAGAGAGAGAGAGTCACTATAACAGCCAGTTGGGTTGAAAGGCCATTACATCCAGGTACAGTAAGTAGTGTAGAAATAGAAGAGAATAGAGCAGTCTTGATAGAATACTGTAAGTGACAAGTATCCTTGTGTCATAAAGTACTGTATAAGTAGAGAAGATTCTGTATGTATTGATTGAATTAGTGGCCTGTATGACATTCACCATGACAAGTATGGCCAGGGCGTAACATAAACAACCCTGACAAAGATATAAATAACAACAGTATGGCCAGGGCGTAACATAAACAACCCTGACAAAGATATAAATAACAACAGTATGGCCAGGGCGTAACATAAACAAACCTGACAAAGATATAAATAACAACAGTATGGCCAGGGTGTAACATAAACAAACCTGACAAAGATATAAATAACAACAGTATGGCCAGGGTGTAACATAAACAAACCTGACAAAGATATAAATAACAACAGTATGGCCAGGGTGTAACATAAACAAACCTGACAAAGATATAAATAACAACAGTATGGCCTGGGCGTAACATAAACAAAGATATAAATAACAACAGTATGGCCAGGGCGTAACATAAACAAAGATATAAATAACAACAGTATGGCCAGGGTGTAACATAAACAAACCTGACAAAGATATAAATAACAACAGCAACAACACATTGTCAACAAATACGAATAATAACTCGGTTAGGTCATACTAAGACATTTCTATTGATCCATGTAAACAACACTGACAGACCTTAACAACACGACACAACGTCAACACATCTGAAACGCTCGCTATCAATTTACACCCAATTTACACCTTTACAGTCTGACTAATAAACAGAGGCACTGCAAACGGTTTGTATGACGGTGACAGATGTCTCAGAAACAGTGTGCGACAGTGAACGTAGCCCCATTTAGACAGTTATTTAATAAGGCTGACAGTGAACGTAGCCCCATTTAGACAGAGTTATTTAATGAGGGTGACAGTGAACATAGCCCCATTTAGACAGAGTTATTTAATGAGGGTGACAGTGAACATAGCCCCATTTAGACAGAGTTATTTAATGAGGGTGACAGTGAACATAGCCCCATTTAGACAGAGTTATTTAATGAGGCTGACAGTGAACGTAGCCCCATTTAGAGAGAGTTATTTAATGAGGCTGACAGTGAACATAGCCCCATTTAGAGAGAGTTATTTAATGAGGGTGACAGTGAACATTTAGACAGAGTTATTTAATGACAGGAACATAGCCCCATTTAGACAGTTATTTAATGAGGCTGACAGTGAACATAGCCCCATTTAGACAGAGTTATTTAATGAGGCTGACAGTGAACATAGCCCCATTTAGACAGAGTTATTTAATGAGGGTGACAGTGAACATAGCCCCATTTAGACATTTAATGAGGCTGACAGTGAACATAGCCCCATTTAGAGAGTTATTTAATGAGGGTGACAGTGAACATAGCCCCATTTAGACAGAGTTATTTAATGAGGCTGACAGTGAACATAGCCCCATTTAGACAGAGTTATTTAATGAGGCTGACAGTGAACATAGCCCCATTTAGAGACAGTGTATTTAATGAGGGTGACAGTGAACATAGCCCCATTTAGACAGAGTTATTTAATGAGGCTGACAGTGAACATAGCCCCATTTAGACAGAGTTATTTAATGAGGCTGACAGTGAACATAGCCCCATTTAGACAGAGTTATTTAATGAGGCTGACAGTGAACATAGCCCCATTTTTAGAGCTGACAGTGAACATAGCCCCATTTAGACAGAGTTATTTAATAAGGCTGACAGTGAACATAGCCCCATTTAGACAGAGTTATTTAATAAGGCTGACAGTGAACATAGCCCCATTTAGACAGAGTTATTTAATTATTTAATGGGCTGACAGTGAACATAGCCCCATTTAGACAGAGTTATTTAATGAGGCTGACAGTGAACATAGCCCCATTTAGACAGAGTTATTTAATGAGGCTGACAGTGAACATAGCCCCATTTAGACACAGTTATTTAATAGGCTGACAGTGAACATAATTTAGAGGTTATTTAATGAGGCTGACAGTGAACATAGCCCCATTTAGACAGAGTTATTTAATGAGGCTGACAGTGAACATAGCCCCATTTAGAGAGTTATTTAATGAGTTATTTTAGACAGAGTTATTTAATGAGGCTGACAGTGAACATAGCCCCATTTAGAGAGAGTTATTTAATGAGGCTGACAGTGAACATAGCCCCATTTAGAGACAGGTATTTAATGAGGGTGACAGTGAACATAGCCCCATTTAGAGAGAGTTATTTAATGAGGCTGACAGTGAACATAGCCCCATTTAGAGAGAGTTATTTAATGAGGCTGACAGTGAACATAGCCCCATTTAGACAGAGTTATTTAATGAGGCTGACAGTGAACGTAGCCCCATTTAGAGAGAGTTATTTAATAAGGCTGACAGTGAACATAGCCCCATTTAGAGACATTATTTAATGAGACAGTGAACATTATTTAGATGAGGCTATTTAATGAGGCTGACAGTGAACATAGCCCCATTTAGACAGGTTATTTAATGAGGCTGACAGTGAACATAGCCCCATTTAGAGACAGGTATTTAATGAGGGTGACAGTGAACATAGCCCCATTTAGACAGAGTTATTTAATGAGGCTGACAGTGAACATAGCCCCATTTAGAGAGAGTTATTTAATGAGGCTGACAGTGAACATAGCCCCATTTAGAGAGAGTTATTTAATGAGGCTGACAGTGAACATAGCCCCATTTAGACAGAGTTATTTAATGAGGCTGACAGTGAACATAGCCCCATTTAGACAGAGTTATTTAATGAGGCTGACAGTGAACATAGCCCCATTTAGAGACAGTTATTTAATGAGGCTGACAGTGAACATAGCCCCATTTAGACAGAGTTATTTAATGAGGCTGACAGTGAACATAGCCCCATTTAGACAGAGTTATTTAATGAGGCTGACAGTGAACATAGCCCCATTTAGACAGAGTTATTTAATGAGGCTGACAGTGAACATAGCCCCATTTAGACAGAGTTATTTAATGAGGCTGACAGTGAACATAGCCCCATTTAGACAGAGTTATTTAATGAGGCTGACAGTGAACATAGCCCCATTTAGACTGACAGTGAACATAGCCCCATTTAGACAGTTATTTAATGAGGCTGACAGTGAACATAGCCCCATTTAGACAGAGTTATTTAATGAGGCTGACAGTGAACATAGCCCCATTTAGAAGAGTTATTTAATGAGGCTGACAGTGAACATAGCCCCATTTAGACAGTAGTTATTTAATGAGGCTGACAGTGAACATAGCCCCATTTAGACAGAGTTATTTAATGAGGCTGACAGTGAACATAGCCCCATTTAGACAGAGTTATTTAATAAGGCTGACAGTGAACATAGCCCCATTTAGAGAGAGTTATTTAATAAGGCTGACAGTGAACATAGCCCCATTTAGACAGTTATTTAATAAGGCTGACAGTGAACATAGCCCCATTTAGACAGTTATTTAATGAGGCTGACAGTGAACATAGCCCCATTTAGACAGTTATTTAATAAGGCTGACAGTGAACATAGCCCCATTTAGACAGGTTATTTAATGAGGCTGACAGTGAACATAGCCCCATTTAGAGACAGTTATTTAATGAGGCTGACAGTGAACATAGCCCCATTTAGACAGAGTTATTTAATGAGGCTGACAGTGAACATAGCCCCATTTAGAGAGAGTTATTTAATGAGGCTGACAGTGAACATAGTGACAGAGTTATTTAATGAGGCTGACAGTGACAGCCCCATTTAGATTTAGAGTTATTTAATGAGGCTGACAGTGAACATAGCCCCATTTAGACAGAGTTATTTAATGAGGCTGACAGTGAACATAGCCCCATTTAGAGACAGTTATTTAATGAGACAGTGAACATATTTAATGAGGCTGACAGTGAACATAGCCCCATTTAGAGAGAGTTATTTAATGAGGCTGACAGTGAACATAGCCCCATTTAGAGTATTTAATGAGGCTGACAGTGAACATAGCCCCATTTAGACAGTTATTTAATGAGGCTGACAGTGAACATAGCCCCATTTAGACAGTTTAAATGAGGCTGACAGTGAACATAGCCCCATTTAGACAGTTATTTAATGAGGCTGACAGTGAACATAGCCCCATTTAGACAGTTATTTAATGAGGGTGACAGTGAACATAGCCCCATTTAGACAGTGACAGTGAACATAGCCCCATTTAAAGGCTGACAGTGAACATAGCATTTAGACAGTTATTTAATGAGGGTGACAGTGAACATAGCCCCATTTAGACAGTTATTTAATGAGGCTGACAGTGAACATAGCCCCATTTAGACAGTTATTTAATAAGGCTGACAGTGAACATAGCCCCATTTAGACAGTTATTTAATGAGGGTGACAGTGAACATAGCCCCATTTAGACAGTATTTAATGAGGCTGACAGTGAACATAGCCCCATTTAGACAGAGTTATTTAATGAGGCTGACAGTGAACATAGCCCCATTTAGACAGTTATTTAATGAGGCTGACAGTGAACATAGCCCCATTTAGACAGAGTTATTTAATAAGGCTGACAGTGAACATAGCCCCATTTAGACAGAGTTATTTAATAAGGCTGACAGTGAACATAGCCCCATTTAGACAGTTATTTAATAGGCTGACAGTGAACATAGCCCCATTTAATGAGGCTGACAGTGAACATAGCCCCATTTAGACAGTTATTTAATGAGGCTGACAGTGAACATAGCCCCATTTAGAGACAGGTATTTAATGAGGGTGACAGTGAACATAGCCCCATTTAGACAGTTATTTAATGAGGCTGACAGTGAACATAGCCCCATTTAGACAGTATTTAATGAGGCTGACAGTGAACATAGCCCCATTTAGACAGAGTTATTTAATGAGGCTGAGGGTGACAGTGAACATAACCCCATTTAGACAGAGTTATTTAATGAGGCTGACAGTGAACAAGCCCCATTTAGACAGTATTTAATGAGGGTGACAGTGAACAGACAGACAGTAAAGAGAGAGTTATTTAATGAGGGTGACAGTGAACAGCCCCATTTAGAAGTTATTTAATAAGGTGACAGTGAACATAGCCCCATTTAGACAGAGTTATTTAATGAGGGTGACAGTGAACAGTGAGCCCCATTTAGACAGAGTTATTTAATGAGGCTGACAGTGAACATAGCCCCATTTAGACAGTTATTTAATGAGGCTGACAGTGAACATAGCCCCATTTAGACAGAGTTATTTAATGAGGCTGACAGTGAACATAGCCCCATTTAGAGACAGTTTTAATGAGGCTGACAGTGAACGTAGCCCCATTTAGACAGTTATTTAATGAGGCTGACAGTGAACATAGCCCCATTTAGACAGTTATTTAATAAGGCTGACAGTGAACATAGCCCCATTTAGAGAGAGTTATTTAATGAGGCTGACAGTGAACATAGCCCCATTTAGACAGAGTTATTTAATGAGGCTGACAGTGAACGTAGCCCCATTTAGACAGAGTTATTTAATGAGGCTGACAGTGAACGTAGCCCCATTTAGACAGTTATTTAATAAGGCTGACAGTGAACATAGCCCCATTTAGACAGTTATTTAATGAGGCTGACAGTGAACATAGCCCCATTTAGACAGAGTTATTTAATAAGGCTGACAGTGAACGAGCCCCATTTAGACAGAGTTATTTAATGAGGCTGACAACAGTGAACATAGCCCCATTTAGACAGAGTTATTTAATGAGGCTGACAGTGAACAGCCCCATTTAGAGACAGTTATTTAATGAGGCTGACAGTGAACACATAGTTATTTAATAAGGCTGACAGTGAACATAGCCCCATTTAGACAGTTATTTAATAAGGCTGACAGTGAACATAGCCCCATTTAGACAGTTATTTAATGAGGCTGACAGTGAACATAGCCCCATTTAGACAGAGTTATTTAATAAGGCTGACAGTGAACGTAGCCCCATTTAGAGACAGTTATTTAATAAGGCTGACAGTGAACATAGCCCCATTTAGACAGTTATTTAATAAGGCTGACAGTGAACATAGCCCCATTTAGAGACAGTTATTTAATGAGGCTGACAGTGAACATAGCCCCATTTAGACAGTTATTTAATAAGGCTGACAGTGAACATAGCCCCATTTAGACAGAGTTATTTAATGAGGCTGACAGTGAACATAGCCCCATTTAGAGACAGTTATTTAATGAGGCTGACAGTGAACATAGCCCCATTTAGACAGTTATTTAATAAGGCTGACAGTGAACATAGCCCCATTTAGACAGAGTTATTTAATGAGGCTGACAGTTTAGAACATAGCCCCCCATTTAGACAGAGTTATTTAATAAGGCTGACAGTGAACGTAGCCCCATTTAGACAGAGTTTAAACATTGACATATTTAATGAGGCTGACAGTGAACATAGCCCCATTTAGACAGTTATTTAATGAGGGTGACAGTGAACATAGCCCCATTTAGAGACAGGTATTTAATGAGGCTGACAGTGAACATAGCCCCATTTAGACAGAGTTATTTAATAAATGGCTGACAGTGAACATAGCCCCATTTAGAGAGAGTTATTTAATAAGGCTGACAGTGAACATAGCCCCATTTAGAGAGAGTTATTTAATAAGGCTGACAGTGAACATCCCCATTTAGAGACAGTTATTTAATAAGGCTGACAGTGAACATAGCCCCATTTAGACAGTTATTTAATAAGGCTGACAGTGAACATAGCCCCATTTAGACAGAGTTATTTAATAAGGCTGACAGTGAACATAGCCCCATTTAGAGAAAGTTATTTAATAAGGCTGACAGTGAACATAGCCCCATTTAGACAGTTATTTAATGAGGCTGACAGTGAACGTAGCCCCATTTAGACAGTTATTTAATAAGAACATAGCCCCATTTAGTTAGCTGACAGTGAACGTAGCCCCATTTAGACAGAGTTATTTAATGAGGCTGACAGTGAACGTATACACACACACACCAACACACACAAGGCATTGGGGTTAGACTTACTAGCTAATAAGATATTCAGATTGATGGAAGGAATATGGAATGGATCTGTGTGTGTCTGGCTCTGACAACTGACTAGGACTTAGACAAAGAGGACAGGGATGTAAAGAGACAGACAGAAGAAGGTGACAACAGAGAGTAAAACAAGGTGACAACAGACAGTTAAAGAAGGTGACAACAGACAGACAGTAAAAAGGTGACAACAGACAGTTAAAGAAGGTGACAACAGACAGTAAAAGAAGGTGACACAGTAAAAGACAGACAGTAAAAGAAGGTGACAACATGACAGTAAAGAAGAAGGTGACAACAGACAGTAAAAGAAGGTGACAACAGACAGTAAAAGAAGGTGACAACAGACAGTAAAAGAAGAAGGTAAATAGACAGACAGTAAGAAGGTGACACCAGACAGTAAAAGAAGACAACAGGTGACAACAGACAGTAAAATCAGCCAGAAGGTGACAACAGACAGTAAAAGAAGAAGTGACACCATACAGTAAAAGAACAACAGAAAAGAAGTGACAACAGACAGTAAAGGACAACAGACAGTTAAAGAAGAAGTGACAACAGACAGTAAAGAAGGTGACAACAGACAAAAAGCTAAAGAAGAAGGTGACAACAGACAGTAAAGAAGGTGACAACAGACAGTAAAGAAGAAGGTGACAACAGACAGTAAAGAAGAAGGTGACAACAGACAGTGAAGAAGGTGACAACAGACAGTAAAATAAGGTGACAACATACAGTAAAAGAAGATTAAATGCAGAACAAATAGAATGAGAGAGACAGTTTGTTATATTGGTTTCTGTGGGCTTGAGAGAGAGACACACACCACACACACACACACACACACACACACACACACACACACACACACACACACACACACACACACACACACACACACACACACACACACACACACACACACACACACACACACACACAACACACACACACACACACACTGTCAACAGCATCACATCAGAGAACAAATCAACAACCAGCAGGTCTTCACAAACAGAGGCCAAATCTGACTAGCATCACACTGAGTATGGTTCCATGCACCAATTATGGATAGTCAGATTAATATATGGCTTTATGGACACTCCCCATTCTTGGTCTATTCCCCAGGTTTCCCCTTCTTCTTCCCCATTCTCCTTCTCTTCTTCCCCTACCCCTCTCTTCTTCCCCATTCTCCCTTCTCTTCTTCCCCATTCTCCCTTCTCTTCTTCCCCATTCTCCCTTCTCTTCTTCCCATTCTCCCTTCTCTTCTTCCCCATTCTCCCTTCTCTTCTTCCCCATTCTCCTTCTCTTCTTCCCCATTCTCCCTTCTCTTCTTCCCCCTTCTCCCTTCTCTTCTTCCCCATTCTCCCTTCTCTTCTTCCCCCTTCTCCCTTCTCTTCTTCCCCATTCTCCCTTCTCTTCTTCCTTCTTCCCCATTCTCCTCTCTTTCTTCCCCATTCTCCTTCTCTTCTTCCCCATTCTCCCTTCTCTTCTTCCCCATTCTCCCTTCTCTTCTTCCCCATTCTCCCTTCTTCTTCTTCCCCTCTTCTCCCTTCTCTTCTTCCCCCATTCTCCCTTCTCTTCTTCCCCATTCTCCTTCTCTTCTTCCACCTTCTCTTCTCTTCTTCCCCATTCTCCCTTCTCTTCTTCCCCATTCTCCACTTCTTCTTCCCCATTCTCCCTTCTCTCTTCCCCATTCCCCCTTTCTCTTCTTCCCCTTCTCCCTTCTCTTCTTCCCCATTCTCCCTTCTTCCCCCATTCTCCCTTCTCTTCTTCCCCATTCTCCTTCTCTTCTTCCCCATTCTCCCTTCTCTCTTCCCTTCTCTTCTTCCCCATTCTCCCTTCTCTTCTTCCCCATTCTCCCTCTTCTCTTCTCCTTCCCCCTTCTCCCTTCTCTTCTTCCCCATTCTTCTTCTCTTCTTCCCCATTCTCCCTTCTCTTCTTCCCCATTCTCCCTTCTCTTCTTCCCCATTCTCCCTTCTCTTCTTCCCCATTCTCCCTTCTCTTCTTCCCCATTCTCCCTTCTCTTCTTCCCCTTCTCTCCCCATTCTCCCTCTCTCTTCTTCCCCCTTCTCCCTTCTCTTCTTCCCCTTCTCTTCTTCCCCTTCCCCTTCTCTTCTTCCCCATTCTCCCTTCTCTTCTTCCCCCTTCTCCCTCTCTTCTTCCCCCTTCTCCCTTCTCTTCTTCCCCCTTCTCCCTTCTCTTCTTCCCCATTCTCCCCCTCTCTTCTTCCCCATTCTCCCTTCTCTTCTTCCCCATTCTCCCTTCTCTTCTTCCCCATTCTCCCTTCTCTTCTTCCCCATTCTCCCATTCTCTTCCCCCATTCTCTCTTCCCCCATTCTCCCTTCTCTTCCCCCTTCTCTCTTCCCCATTCTCTTCTTCCCCATTCTCCCCTCTCTTCTTCCCCATTCTCCTTCTCTTCTTCTTCTCCCTTCTCTTCTTCCCCATTCTCCCTCTCTTCTTCCCCATTCTCCCTTCTCTTCTTCCCCATTCTCCCTTCTCTTCTTCCCCATTCTCCCTTCTCTTCTTCCCCATTCTCCCTTCTCTTCTTCCCCATTCTCCCCTCTCTCCCTCTCTTCTTCCCCATTCTCCCTTCTCTTCTTCCCCATTCTCCCTTCTCTTCTTCCCCATTCTCCCTTCTCTTCTTCCCCATTCTCCCTTCTCTTCTTCCCCATTCTCCTTCTCTTCTTCCCCATTCTCCCTTCTCTTCTTCCCCATTCTCCTTCTTCTCTCCCTCTCCCCATTCTCCCTTCTCTTCTTCCCCATTCTCCCTTCTCTTCTTCCCCATTCTCCTTCTTTCTTCCCCATTCTCCCTTCTCTTCTTCCCCCATTCTCCCTTCTTCTTCTTCCCCTTCTTCCCCATTCTCCCTTCTCTTCTTCCCCATTCTCCCTTCTCTTCTTCCCCATTCTCCCTTCTCTTCTTCCCCATTCTCCCTTCTCTTCTTCCCCATTCTCCCTTCTCTTCTTCCCCATTCTCCCTTCTCTTCTTCCCCATTCTCCCTTCTCTTCTTCCCCCTTCTCTTCTTCCCCATTCTCCTTCTCTTCTTCCCCATTCTCCCTTCTCTTCTTCCCCATTCTCCCTTCTCTTCTTCCCCATTCTCCCTTCTCTTCTTCCCCATTCTCCCTTCTCTTCTTCCCCATTCTCCCTTCTCTTCTTCCCCATTCTCCCTTCTCTTCTTCCCCCATTCTCCCTTCTCTTCTTCCCCATTCTCCCTTCTCTTCTTCCCCATTCTCCCTTCTCTTCTTCCCCATACCCCTTCTCTTCTTCCCCATTCTCCCTTCTCTTCTTCCCCATTCTCCTTCTCTTCTTCCCCATTCCCTTCTCTCCTTCCTTCTTCCCCATTCTCCCTTCTCTTCTTCCCCATTCTCCCTTCTCTTCTTCCCCATTCTCCCTTCTCTTCTTCCCCTACCCCTCTCTTCTTCCCCATTCTCCTTCTCTCTTCTCTTCTTCCCCTTCTCCCTTCTCTTCTTCCCCTCTTCCCTTCTCTTCTTCCCCATTCTCCCTCTCTCTTCTTCCCCATTCTCCCTTCTCTTCTTCCCCATTCTCCCTTCTCTTCTTCTTCTCCATTCTCTCTTCTTCCCCATTCTCCCTTCTCTTCTTCCCCATTCTCCTTCTCTCTCCTTCTCTCCCCCATTCTCCCTTCTCTTCTTCCCCATTCTCCCTCTCTTCTTCCCCATTCTCCCTTCTCTTCTTCCCCCATTCTCTTCTTCTCTTCTTCCCCATTCCCCTTCTCTTCCCCATTCCCCATTCTCCCTCTCTTTCTTCCCCATTCTCCCTTCTCTTCTTCCCCATTCTCCTTCTCTTCTTCCCCTTCTCCCTCTCTTCTTCCCCATTCTCCCTTCTTCCCCTACCCCTCTCTTCTTCCCCATTCTCCCTTCTCTTCTTCCCCATTCTCCCTTCTTCTCTTCTTCCCCATTCTCCTTCTTCTTCTTCCCCATTCTCCCTCTCTTCTTCCCCTTCTCCCCTTCTTTCTTCCCCATACCCCTCTCTTCTTCCCCATTCTCCCTTCTCTTCTTCCCCATTCTCCCTCTCTTCTTCCCCATTCTCCTTCTCTTCTTCCCCATTCTCCCTTCTCTTCCCCATTCTCCCTCTTTCTTCCCCATTCCCCTCTCTTCTTCCCCATTCTCCTTCTCTTCTTCCCCATTCTCCCTTCTCTTCTTCCCCATTCTCCCTTCTCTTCTTCCCCATTCTCCCTCTTCTTCCCCATTCTCTTCCCCTACTTCTCTTCTTCCCCATTCTCCCTTCCCCTTCTTCCCCATTCTCTTCTTCCCCTACCCCTCTCTTCTTCCCCATTCTCCCTTCTCTTCTTCCCCATTCTCCCTTCTCTTCTTCCCCATTCTCCTTCTCTTCTTCCCCATTCTCCTCTTCTTTCTTCCCCACCCCTCTTCTTCTTCCCTACCCCTTCTCTTCTTCCCCATTCTCCCCTCTCTTCTTCCCCTACCCCTTCTCTTCTTCCCCTACCCCTTCTCTTCTTCCCCATTCTCCCTTCTCTTCTTCCCCTACCCCTCTCTTCTTCCCCTACCCCCTTCTCTTCTTCCCCCACCCCTCCCTCTCTTCTTCCCCCTACCCCTTCCCTTCTTCCCCTACCCCCTCTCTTCTTCTTCCCCTACCCCTCTCTTCTTCCCCTACCCCCTCTCTCTTCTTCCCCTACCCCTTCTCTTCTTCCCCTATTCTCCTTCTCTTCTTCCCCCCTTCTACCCCTTCTCTTCTTCCCCTACCCCTTCTCTTCTTCTCTTCTTCCCCTACCCCCTCTCTTCTTCCCCTACCCCTTCTCTTCTTCCCCTACCCCCTCTCTTCTTCCCCTACCCCTTCTCTTCTTCCCCTACCCCTCCCTTCCCCTACCCCTCTTCTTCCCCTTCTTCCCCCTACCCCCTCTCTTCTTCCCCTACCCTTCTCTTCTTCCCCTCTTCCCTTCTTCCCCTTACCCCTCTCTTCTTCCCCTACCCCTTCTCTTCTTCCCCTACCCCTTCTCTTCTTCCCCTACCCCCCTTCTTCCCCTTCTCTCTCTTCCCCTACCCCTTCTCTTCTTCTTCCCCTCTCTTCCCCCTTCTCTTCTTCCCCTACCCCTTCTCTTCTTCTCTTCTTCCCCTACCCCTTCTCTTCTTCCCCTACCTCTCTTTCTTCCCCACCCCCTTCTTCCCCCTCTTCTTCTCCCCCTACCCCTCTTCTTCCCCTTCTCTTCTTCCCCACCCCTACCCCTTCTCTTCTTCCCCTACCCCTCTCTTCTTCCCCTACTCCCTTCTCTTCTTCCCCTACCCCTTCTCTTCTTCCCCTACTCCCTTCTCCCCCCTCTCCCTTCTCTTCTTCCCCTACCCCTTCTCTTCTTCCCCTACCCCTTCCCTTCTTCCCCTACCCCCTCTCTTCTTCCCCTACCCCTTCCCTTCTTCCCCTAACCCCTCTCTTCTTCCCCATTCCCACTCTCTTCTTCCCGAATCCCCCTCTCTTCTTCCCATCCCCCCTCTCTTCTTCCCCATTCCCCCTCTCTATTTCCTATCCCCCTCTCTTCTTCCCCATTCCCCCTCTCTATTTCCCATCCCCCCTCTCTTCTTCTCCAATCCCCCTCTCTTCTTCCCCAGTCTCTGCTCTCTTCTGCCCCACTCCCCCTCTCCTCTTCCCCTACCCCCTCTCTTCTTCCCCAATCCCCCTCTCTTCTTCCCCAATCCCCCTCTCTTCATCCCCATTCCCACTCTCTTCTCCCCCCTCTCTTCTTCCCCTTTCTCCAAACCGCCTGATATATACCCTAGTTCTCGGAACACATCACTGAATCACTGGGGAGGAAGTGGACATTTTAGGGGAAAATATAAAAACCTCTATGTCTGCATCCCAAATGACACCCTATGCCCTATATAGTACACTACTTTTGACCAGAGACTTTGGGATATAGGGAATAGTGCCATTTGGGACGCAAACCTATGTTTTCCAGAGAGTGGACAGCAAATCACCCCGAAAAGACCTTAGCTAGCTGGCTTTAATCACACACACACACACACACACACACACACACACACACACACACACACACACACACACACACACACACACACACACACACACACACACACACACACACACACACACACACACTAGCTGGCTTTAAATGGAGCGGAAAATTTAATTAAAGAGAAAGTTCAAAAGAGGAATGTCTACTGAAAGGGGAGGGAGGGAGGGAGGGAGGGAGGGAGGGGGAGGGAGGGAGGGAGGGAGGGAGGGAGGGAGGGAGGGAGGGAGGGAGGGAATGAGTCAGTGAGTCAGTGAGTCAGTGTGTGAGTGAGTAGTTAATTACATAGCCTTGTCCATTTAAATAAACAATTTCATTTCCTCTGAAAACTGTGTGTGTGAGTGTGTGTGTGTTCATGTGAGTGAGTGAGTAGTTAATTACATAGCCTTGTTCGGAAAAAAAAAAAGAAAAAGATTCCATTTCCTGTGAAAACTCTATAATGGTCTAGCTGAACTCCACAGACCATAACTACCTGGTGTCAAACAAACAAACAAACAAACAAACAAACAAACAAACAGACAAACATGTACACAAACACACACATGTACACAAACACACACATGTACACAAACACACACACGCACACACACACACACACACGTACAAACACACACACATCTCACACATGTCTCACTCACACACACACACACACGCACACAAACACGCACACAGACACACATGTAGACACAGAACAGACGCACACGCACACACACACACACACACACACACACAGACACAGACACAGACACAGACACACACACATGTCACACACACACACACACACACACACACACACACACACACACACACACACACACACACACACACACACACACACACACACACACACACACACACACACACACACACACACACACACACACACACACACACACACACAGACACAGACACACACACACACTGAGTATAGTTATTGTTTAATTTTGCCTGAGGCTCTCTGTGACTCATGAAAGCATTAGCAAAACCCTCCTATTGATATTCAGAAAATCACCCCTCAGAATCAACACACACACACACACACACACACACACACACACACACACACACACACACACACACACTACTGTTGTAAGTTGGTAAAAATGTGAAGGTGGAGGGGTACAGTGCATTCAGAAAGCATTTAGACCCCTTGACTTTTTCCACATTTTGTTACATTACAGCCTTATTCTAAAATGGATTAAGTTGTTTTTTCCTCATCAATCTACACACAATACCCCATAATGACAAATCAAAAACAGATTATTTTTTTTTTTTTAAGTCGGCCAAAAAAAAATGAAATCTCCATTTACATAAGTATTCAGACCCTTTACTCAGTACTTTGTTGAAGCACTGTTGGAAGGTGAACCTTCAGATTTTCATCAAGGATCTCTCTGTAATTTGCTCTGTTCATCTTTCCCTCGATCCTGACTAGTCTCCCATGCTTCACCGTGGGGATGGTGCCAGGTTTCCTCCAGATGTGGCGCTTGGCATTGAGGCCAAATAGTTCAATCTTGGTTTCATCAGACCAGAGAATTTTGTTTGTCATGGTCTGAGAGTCCTTTAGGTGCCTTTTGGCTAACTCCAAGCAGTCTGTCATGTCTTTTACTGAGGAGCGGCTTCCATCTGGCCACTCTACCATGAAGGCCTGATTGGTGGAGTACTGCAAAAATGGTTGTCCTTCTGGAGGGTTCTCCCATCTCCACAGAGGAACTCTGGAGCTTTCGGGTCCTTGGTCACCTCCCTGGCCAAGGCCCTTCTCCCCCGATTGTTCAGTTTGGACGGTCAGCCAGCTCTAAGAAGAGTCTTGGTGGTTCCAAACTTCTTCCATTTAAGAATGATGGAGGCCACTGTGTTCTTGGGGATTTTTAATGCTGCAGATTTTCAATGCTGCTTCCCCAGATATGTGCCTCGACACAATCCTGTCTCAGAGCTCTACAGACAATTCCTTTGACCTCATGGCTTGGTTTTTGCTCTGACATGCACTGTCAACGGTGGGACCTTATATAGACAGGTGTGTGCCTTTCCAAATCATGTCCAATCAATTGAAGTTACCACAGGTGGACTCCAATCAAGTTGTAGAAACATCTCAAGGATGATCAATGGAAACAGGATGCAGCTGAGCTCAATGTAGAGTCTCATAGCAAAGGGTCAGAATACTTATGTAAATAAGGTATTTCTGTTTAAAAAATGTATGAATGTGCGAACATTTCAAAAAAACTGCTTTTGCTTTGTCATTTTGTGGTATTGTATGTAGATTGACAAGGTCAAATTGTAATTTAATCCATTTTAGAATAAGACTGTAACATTACAACATATGGATAAAGTCAAGGGGTCGGGATATTTTCCAACGTGTATCAAAGTACATCAGAGGTGTGTGTGTGTGTGTGTGTGTGTGTGTGTGTGTGTGTGTGTGTGTGTGTGTGTGTGTGTGTGTGTGTGTGTGTGTGTGTGTGTGTGTGTGTGTGTGTGTGTGTGTGTGTGTGTGTGTGTGTGTGTGTGTGTGTGTGTGTGTGTGTGTGTGTGTGTGTGTGTGTGTGTGTGTGTGTGTGTGTGTGTGTGTGTGTGTGTGTGTGTGTGTGTGTGTGTGTGTGTGTGTGTGTGTGTGTGTGTGTGTGTGTCAGCAGTATGTTTGGGCATGTTGACATTGTGTAAGTGTGGGCCTGCATTGATTTTGCAAACAAGCGGGTCGGTGTAAGACACTGGCTATGCATGTAAACTAGACAAGGCTGGTGCTGAGACTGTGAGGCTGTGTTGTCCTAGGAGGGTCTTCCACCACACAAAAGCACAAGAAAGAGCATTTCCACACTCACCTCATCTCAGATAGTTCTGAAATCGTTTCTGTAGTTACTAACAGATACGATTAGCATTCCTGAAACATTATTTTGTTTAAATATAATTTAACCTATGAGAAATTAAGCTAATTGATTACAGACAAAAGGCTATTTTAATTTATAGAATAAATATAGTACCCAACATCTGATTTGGACCAAATGTATTCCTACTTATTCCTACCAACGTTAAGACATTAAAACAATGTTGGGATCCTTAACATTAAGAAAAATCTTGAAGAGAAGAAAATGTGTTTTTTTCCCCTGTCACGGATATCTAGGAGTGGTGGGTGTGGAGTCAGGAGCAGAGAGCAATGCTTCCCCTGTCACGGATATCTAGGAGTGGTGGGTGTGGAGTCAGGAGCAGAGAGCAATGCTTCCCCTGTCACGGATATCTAGGAGTGGTGGGTGTGGAGTCAGGCACAGAGAGGAATGCTTCCCCTGTCACGGATATCTAGGAGTGGTGGGTGTGGAGTCAGGCACAGAGAGCAATGCTTCCCCTGTCACGGATATCTAGGAGTGGTGGGTGTGGAGTCAGGCACAGAGAGGAATGCTTCCCCTGTCACGGATATCTAGGAGTGGTGGGTGTGGAGTCAGGAGCAGAGAGCAATGCTTCCCCTGTCACGGATATCTAGGAGTGGTGGGTGTGGAGTCAGGCACAGAGAGGAATGCTTCCCCTGTCACGGATATCTAGGAGTGGTGGGTGTGGAGTCAGGCGCAGAGAGGAATGCCTCCCACTGTCACGGATATCTAGGAGTGGTGGGTGTGGAGTCAGGCACAGAGAGGAATGCCTCCCACTGTCACGGATATCTAGGAGTGGTGGGTGTGGAGTCAGGCGCAGAGAGGAATGCTTCCCCTGTCACAGATATCTAGGAGTGGTGGTGTGGAGTCAGGCGCAGAGAGGAATGCTTCCCCTGTCACAGATATCTAGGAGTGGTGGGTGTGGAGTCAGGCGCAGAGAGGAATGCCACCCACTGTCACAGATATCTAGGAGTGGTGGGTGTGGAGTCAGGCTCAGAGAGGAATACCTCCCCCTGTCACAGATATCTAGGAGTGGTGGGTGTGGAGTCAGGCTCAGAGAGGAATGCCTCCCCCTGTCACAGATATCTAGGAGTGGTGGGTGTGGAGTCAGGCTCAGAGAGGAATGCCTCCCCCTGTCACAGATATCTAGGAGTGGTGGGTGTGGAGTCAGGCTCAGAGAGGAATGCCTCCCCCTGTCACAGATATCTAGGAGTGGTGGGTGTGGAGTCAGGCGCAGAGAGGAATGCTTCCCCTGTCACAGATATCTAGGAGTGGTGGGTGTGGAGTCAGGCTCAGAGAGGAATGCCTCCCCCTGTCACAGATATCTAGGAGTGGTGGGTGTGGAGTCAGGCTCAGAGAGGAATGCCTCCCCCTGTCACAGATATCTAGGAGTGGTGGGTGTGGAGTCAGGCTCAGAGAGGAATGCCTCCCCCTGTCACAGATATCTAGGAGTGGTGGGTGTGGAGTCAGGCTCAGAGAGGAATGCCTCCCCCTGTCACGGATATCTAGGAGTGGTGGGTGTGGAGTCAGGCTCAGAGAGGAATGATTCCAATGCCTATGTTTATTAAGTTGGGTCTAGTCAACAAACAGGCAAAAATACCAATAAACAGGTATGTCCCTAAAACCAGGGAAAATAACAGACAGCAAAAACGTAAGCACAACAATGTCACCACTGACAGGGAGAATAAGCCCTGGAAGTTTAAGCCCACGGGCCCTGGAAGTTTAAGCCCACGGGCCCTGGAAGTTTAAGCCCGCGGGCCCTGGAAGTTTAAGCCCGCGGGCCCTGGAAGTTTAAGCCCGCGGGCCCTGGAAGTTTAAGCCCGCGGGCCCTGGAAGTTTAAGCCCGCGGGCCCTGGAAGTTTAAGCCCGCGGGCCCTGGAAGTTTAAGCCCGCGGGCCCTGGAAGTTTAAGCCCGCGGGCCCTGGAAGTTTAAGCCCGCGGGCCCTGGAAGTTTAAGCCCACGGGCCCTGGAAGTTTAAGCCCACGGGCCCTGGAAGTTTAAGCCCACGGGCCCTGGAAGTTTAAGCCCACGGGCCCTGGAAGTTTAAGCCCACGGGCCCTGGAAGTTTAAGCCCACGGGCCCTGGAAGTTTAAGCCCACGGGCCCTGGAAGTTTAAATAGGCCATAGTTAACAACAAATAAGTAACAGGTGAAAACAATCAAGACAAAAGCAACAGAAAAGGAAAAGGAATCGGTGGCAGCTAGTAGACCGGTGACGACGACCGCCGAGCGCCGCCCGGACAGGGAGAGGAGTCACCTTCAGTGGCAGCTCAGTGGCCGCTAGACAGGGAGAGGAGACCGTGGCAGCTAGTAGACCGGTGACGACGACCGCCCGGACAGGGAGAGGAGACACCTTCAGTGGCAGCTAGTAGACCGGTGACGGGACCGCCGAGCGCCGCCCGGACAGGGAGAGGAGCCACCTTCAGTGGCAGCTAGTAGACCGGTGACGACGACCGCCGAGCGCCGCCCGGACAGGGAGAGGAGCCACCTTCAGTGGCAGCTAGTAGACCGGTGACGACGACCGCCGAGCGCCGCCCGGACAGGGAGAGGAGCCACCTTCAGTGGCAGCTAGTAGACCGGTGACGACGACCGCCGAGCGCCGCCCGGACAGGGAGAGGAGCCACCTTCAGTGGCAGCTAGTAGACCGGTGAAATCATAGTGCAGCCACAAAACATGCCATACATTATGCCCGGACATATGGCTAGAAAAGAGGGGAGCCACCTTCAGTGGCAGCTAGTAGACCGGTGATGGAGATCCGCCCGGACAGGGAAAACCTTCAGTGGCAGCTAGTAGACCGTTAAATGACCGATTATGGGAGAGGAGCCACCTTCAGTGGCAGCTAACCTAAACCGGTGAAGCATCACCGCCGAGCGCCGCCCGGACAGGGAGAGGAGCCACCTTCAGTGGCAGCTAGTAGACCGGTGACGACGACCACCGAGCGCCGCCCGGACAGGGAGAGGAGCCACCTTCAGTGGAAGTCGTGACACCCCACATAATTGAAATCATAGTGCAGTTATCACAAAACATGTTTTGCATACATTATGTTAAAGCCTAACCAGATTATATGGCTAGAAAAGCTTGGGGGAAGTTATGTCATTTAAATAAAACCAGAGAGGAAGAGGAAAAGGTTATGGAGATCAATTCTGTAAAACTTTGGAGTTTGTTAAATGAAATTATGGGCAGAAGGACAAATTCTACTCAAGTGAACAGCAAACCTTCAAAAACCAGATAAAGCATCACCTCACATCGCCTCTCCCCTATTTGACCCAGATAGTTTGTGTGTATTGATATGAAGGATACGTTTGCCTTTTTAAATTCATGTTGTTCTGTCCTTGAGCTGTTCTGGTCTATTAATGTTCTGTATTATGTCATGTTTCATGTTCTGTGTTGGACCCCAGGAAGAGGAGCTGCTGCTTTCGCAACAGCCAATGGGGATCCTAATACAATACCACATACCAGTTCATATGCATTGACTAATACCTCTAGGGCCAACTCATTCCATGGAGGGCCAAGTGTCTGCGGGTTTTCACTCCTCCCTTGTATTTGATTGATGAATTAAGGTCACTAATTAGTAAAGAACCCGCCTCACCTGGTTGTCTAGGTCTTAAAAACCCCAAACCCGCAGACACTAAGGCCCTCCATGAAATGAGTTTGACACTCCTGCTCTAGGGTCCCATGGTGATGCCACTCCTGCTCTAGGGTCCCATGGTGATGACACTCCTGCTCTAGGGTCCCATGGTGATGACACTCCTGCTCTAGGGTCCCATGGTGATGCCACTCCTGCTCTAGGGTCCCATGGTGATGCCACTCCTGCTCTAGGGTCCCATGGTGATGCCACTCCTGCTCTAGGGTCCCATGGTGATGCCACTCCTGCTCTAGGGTCCCATGGTGATGCCACTCCTGCTCTAGGGTCCCATGGTGATGCCACTCCTGCTCTAGGGTCCCATGGTGATGCCACTCCTGCTCTAGGGTCCCATGGTGATGCCACTCCTGCTCTAGGGTCCCATGGTGATGCCACTCCTGCTCTAGGGTCCCATGGTGATGCCACTCCTGCTCTAGGGTCCCATGGTGATGCCACTCCTGCTCTAGGGTCCCATGGTGATGACACTCCTGCTCTAGGGTCCCATGGTGAAAAACTGCTGTTTTCTTCCCAGGCCCGTATTCACAAAGGGTCTTCAGCGTAGGAATGTGTCACATCCTGACCTTAGTTCCTTTTTTATGTCTCTATTTTAGTTTGGTCAGGGCGTGAGTTGGGGTGGGCATTCTATGTTTTTGTATTTCTGTGTTTGGCCTGGTATGGTTCCCAATCAGAGGCAGCTGTTTATCGTTGTCTCTGATTGAGAACCACACTTAGGCCGCCTGTTTTCCCACACTGGGTTGTGGGTAGTTGTTTCCTGTTTTTTGTTTTGTCACCTAATAGGACTGTTTAGTTTTTGTCGTGTTTTCTCCTTTGTTATTTTTGTGTTCAGTTTAATAAATATAACATGAACACTGACCACCCTGCGCATTGGTCCGATCCTTCATACTCCTCGTCAGAAGAGGAGGAAAACTGTTACAGAATAGTGATCTAGGATCAGCTCCGCTCTGTCAATGTAATCATATTCATTGTGATATAAAAGGCTAAACTGATCCGAAATCCGTACTCCTACTCTGAGATGCTTTGATAATACGGGCCCTGGTCTGTCTGCACGCTGCTGTCTAGTGATCTAACTCCCTCTTCATCTAAAAATGCAACAACACCAAAAACATGAAGAGGAATTAGCCTAGTCAGTCAGTCATTTATTTAACTAATAAACCCCAATGTAAGGTCTATTCAGCCAAATTATCCCAAAACAACAGCCTGTTTGCAGTGAAATCAAGAGGGGGGGGGGGATTTCGAAGGGGTATATAATATATTGGCTATTTTTAACTTGCAATATGGCCTTTAAGAGCAGATGAAGAAAATAGTCTCAGACTACAGGCTTCAGCCCATCACATTAACTCTGGTGTGTGTGTGTGTGTGTGTGTGTGTGTGTGTGTGTGTGTGTGTGCGTGCGTGCGTGCGTGCGTGCGTGCGTGTGTGTGTGTGCGCATACTCACAGTCTCAGTCCAAAAATTTCAGACCTTGCCCGAAGGCACAGATATAGAATCAGCTTACCCTTCCCTCACTCCTAACCTCAACCATTTGTCACAAAACTTCCAAACTAACCTTAGATAAGTGTCTAGGGGCCACTCCATCCCACTTGATCCTATTACTGTCAGCCAAGAAAGGGAAACCAGAGGCCTGCCCTTTTCTATGGAGGTTGGGACCAGACAAGGGGCTGGAGTCAGAGAGGACCCCCAGAGGAGGGCTTCTGAGTGGGGGAGGAGTTGGCCAAGTCCCCCTGCCTCTGGCTATATTCCATTGGACCCCCTGGGAGGAGAATCACAGCTTCTAATTGGTCCAGATGGTGCATTGTGAGCAGCCAAGGAATGCAGGGAGGAATCTGGCTGGGATTTTAAGTCTGCTCTGAGTCTCTCTATCGCTCTCATAACATATTCTGTCTGATACACACATTCTCATACATACACATTTTCAGATAGACTCACAGACAAGCACATACACACACACACACACAGTCACTCAGACGTAGGCACACACACACACACATACACACACACACAGTCACTCAGACGTAGGCACACACACACACACACACACACACACTGCCAACAGCACCACATCAAAGAACACTTCATCACAAACAGCCAACCACAGTTACCCACAAACAAACAAGACCAAATGTGCACACTTCCAGATACAGTTACAAATCATCCACAGTCATCAAAACAGTCATTCAAATATCCTATAACAATGGACCGTTTGTTTCATTGCTATCATTAAAATGTTTTTATGGCATCTCATTTCCAGCAACATGGAGAGCTCCACAATGGACTATTCCATTTCAAGCCCCATTGGGGAGCTCCACAATGGACTATTCCATTTCAAGCCCCATTGGGGAGCTCCACAATGGACTATTCCATTTCAAGCCCCATTGGGGAGCTCCACAATGGACTATTCCATGTCAACATCATGGACAGCTAACTCCACTAAACAAACATAAATCAGTAGTACAAAGAAAGCACACTGTATAAGCACACTGTATAACATAACTACAGTAGACAATATACATAACCATGGACAGCTTCAATGTGGGCTGTTCAGCTTCAGCACCATGGACAGCTTCAATGTGGGCAGTTCAGCTTCAACATCATGGACAGCTTCAATGTGGGCTGTTCAGCTTCAGCACCATGGACAGCAGTCAGCTCCACAGCAGAGAAAGAGCCAGTCCAGAGACAAGTTGGTCTTCGTCTCTCATTGCTGTCAATCTACAAGTTTCTGTGGTCATTTCCAACTGAGAGCTTCAGTGAATGTCAGCACCATGGACAGCTGCACCTTGGGCTACCTTATAGCAGAGAGAATGAGTAAAAGAAAAGTGTATGCGTACTGTTGACTGTTTATTCAGCCATGGTAGTTTGATTGTGTGTGTGTGTGTGTGTGTGTGTGTGTGTGTGTGTGTGTGTGTGTGTGTGTGTGTGTGTGTGTGTGTGTGTGTGTGTGTGTGTGTGTGTGTGTGTGTGTGTGTGTGTGTGTGTGTGTGTGTGGCCTCTGCCACTGGCTCATTGTCATCACTCTGGCTACCTGTCAGACAGCTGCAAACAACGATCTCTTCTACAGGCTGAAACTCTCTCCTCTCTCTCCTCTCTTCTCTCTCTCTCTCAGACAGTTTGCTGATGTCCTACATAAAGCACACACTCCCCTGTCTGTCAAAGCATTGAGCTAACAAACACACACACAGATAGGTTCCCTATTCTGTCATAACATCATAAACTGTCCAGACGACACCAGGTACACTCCTTGCCCTGTCGATAACCACAACATATACACAACATTACCAGTCCTGTCTATGTCTACATTTAAGGTGTGCTCCAACACCTATTTATCTAAGGAGAGGGACAGAGAGAGAGAGAGGCTGAGCGAGAGCATGTCGCATACACAAACAAACACACACTTTAGCTGTCACCTACATCGGAGTGTGTGTGAGTGAGTGAGTGAGTGAGTGAGTGAGTGAGTGAGTGAGTGAGTGAGTGAGTGAGTGAGTGAGTGAGTGAGAGAGAGAGAGTGTGTGTGTATGTGTGTGAGCCAGGAGATTATTTACATCTGAGACTAGAGGGGGAAAGCAGCATGGAAAGGAGGTGTATATGTCAGGACCATAGAGAGATCCCCACTGTTATTTAGTGTAGCTGCTGAATTCAGCACCATGGACAGGGACAGTACTCTCTGAATGCCTGTTGATTTCAGCACCATGAACAGGGACAGTGCTCTGTGAATGCCTGTTGAATTCAGCACCATGGACAGGGACAGTACTCTCTAAATGCCTGCTGAATTCAGCACCATGGAGAGGGACAGTATACTCAGTCTGAGTGCTTTCTGAACTGACAGTGTCCAGTAGGGATCTAAATATAGTGTGTTCCCAATGGCACCCTATTACTTATATAGTGCACTACCTTTGACCAGGGCCAATAGGGTTCTGTTCAAAAGTAGTGCACTATTTAGGGAATATGGCGATTGCGGCCCCAAGTCAGTGTTGCTATGATCAGTTGGCTAATCGGTCACTGTGTCATGGTCAAATAGAGGTCAACTGTCTGTCTGTGGACGTTCGTCTATACCACACGCGCAGCAAGACACACAGTGTTAACAGTTGGTCACACACCTACACACCTACACACACACACACACACACACACACACCGACTGTGAGTGTCAACGATTGGTCACCTACACACACACACACTGTGAGTGTCAAAAATTGGTCACATACACACACACACACACACTGTGAGTGAACAGTTAATGTGTGGATGTGTGAAAACAAGTGTGATTGTGTCTATCTCTGTCACTGTGGCAGCCAGTATACACTGAAACCACACTGCATGTTCACAAGGTCATTGTTAGCTGGCCACTGTGAAGATTAGCACATCTATAAAACATCTCTGAAATACCACCACTGTTGACTTGTCATTATCTCAGCATGGCCTGTTGAACCAATCCATCTACCAATATCTGTTAAGGGCCTAGCTTGCTCCAGACAGCCATGTGGACAAGGGGTTTCCCTCTTTTCTAATAGAATAATATAGGACATTCTGCATAAGCTTTTATCCAAAGCAATTTACCATCATGCTTGCATACATTTATGTATGGGTGGCCCCGGGAATCGAACCGGAAATCCTATGAACACAAGCTCCACACTCTACCGACTGAGCCACACATTCTCAGATAACATCAGGTTAGTTTAGGACAGGAGACCAGGAACACTCATCTCCAATCCAAACACTGTCACTGATTACACCTGGGACACACATCCACTTTGTCTGTCTGACCTGAGAAGTACACGGAAGACGAAGATGGTGACAAGTCATCTTTTTATAATGAGAGATCGACACACACACAAAGATTTTTAATGAGACACCTATGCTAGTCATTTCTGTGAAAAGAATTTCAGAAAAATCTCATCTCTGTGTCATGCTGATGAATACCTACACTGCAGTCAGCCTGTAAACCAGACATGCACACACACACACGCACACAAAAACACACACACACACACACACACACACACACACACACACACATGCATGCATTTGGGTTTCACTGCACTGTCACTTTCTATTAACAACGTAATATTCTCATGTACATTACTCTCCCAGCTAAATAAAAGCCCTGTCAATATCCTAACCCACACACACACACACACACACACACACACACACACACACACACACACACACACACACACACACACACACACACACACACACACACACACACACACACACACACACACACACACACACACATACACACACACACACACATATACACACACACACACTGTGTCGATATCCGTGCCATTTTCTTTGTGTCCCTTTAACAATGTCTCCAGCTGTCACTGGCCTTGATCCCTGGTTGGGGAGGAAACAGTCATACCATGATCCCTGGTTGGGGAGGAAACAGTCATACCATGATCCCTGGTTGGGGAGGAAACAGTCATACTATGATCCCTGGTTGGGGAGGAAACAGTCATACTATGATCCCTGGTTGGGGAGGAAACAGTCATACTATGATCCCTGGTTGGGGAGGAAACAGTCATAATATGATCCCTGGTTGGGGAGGAAACAGTCATAATATGATCCCTGGTTGGGGAGGAAACAGTCATAATATGATCCCTGGTTGGGGAGGAAACAGTCATACTATGATCCCTGGTTGGGGAGGAAACAGTCATACTATGATCCCTGGTTGGGGAGGAAACAGTCATATTATGATCCCTGGTTGGGGAGGAAACAGTCATACCATGATCCCTGGTTGGGGAGGAAACAGTCATACTATGATCCCTGGTTGGGGAGGAAACAGTCATAATATGATCCATGGTTGGGGAGGAAACAGCCATACTATGATCCCTGGTTGGGGAGGAAACAGTCATACTATGATCCCTGGTTGGGGAGGAAACAGTCATACTATGATCCCTGGTTGGGGAGGAAACAGTCATAATATGATCCCTGGTTGGGGAGGAAACAGTCATACTATGATCCCTGGTTGAGGAGGAAACAGTCATAATATGATTCCTGGTTGGGGAGGAAACAGTCATACTATGATCCCTGGATGGGGAGGAAACAGTCATACTATGATCCCTGGTTGGGGAGGAAACAGTCATATTATGATCCCTGGTTGGGGAGGAAACAGTCATACCATGATCCCTGGTTGGGGAGGAAACAGTCATACTATGATCCCTGGTTGGGGAGGAAACAGTCATACTATGATCCCTGGTTGGGGAGGAAACAGTCATAATATGATCCCTGGTTGGGGAGGAAACAGTCATAATATGATCCCTGGTTGGGGAGGAAACAGTCATAATATGATCCCTGGTTGGAGAGGAAACAGTCATACTATGATCCCTGGTTGGGGAGGAAACAGTCATACTATGATCCCTGGTTGGGGAGGAAACAGTCATACTATGATCCCTGGTTGGGGAGGAAACAGTCATACTATGATCCCTGGTTGGGGAGGAAACAGTCATACTATGATCCCTGGTTGGGGAGGAAACAGTCATACTATGATCCCTGGTTGGGGAGGAAACAGTCATACTATGATCCCTGGTTGGGGAGGAAACAGTCATACTATGATCCCTGGTTGGGGAGGAAACAGTCATACTATGATCCCTGGTTGGGGAGGAAACAGTCATACTATGATCCCTGGTTGGGGAGGAAACAGTCATACTATGATCCCTGGTTGGGGAGGAAACAGTCATACTATGATCCCTGGTTGGAGAGGAAACAGTCATACTATCCACCACCCCAACTCTCATCAGTGATGCCCAGCACCCTCATAAACTCTCCCTTCTCTCTGACAATCCATCCTGTCATCTTGGTCCTCTACTGCTGTCAGGCTGTGGTTCCTGACTATCTCAGAGAGTCAAAACTCAGCCCAGTGCTAGGCTAGTTATGGTGTCATAATATGACATAGTGCTACTTTCAGGGTGTCACAGTGCAACTTAGCAAAGCCATATAATGCCTCATCTTTAACTAGCGTTGTCATAACAGTTTTACCTGACATTTCAACTTTGCTACCTGGTGTTGTACCAGCTATAAGTTCCACCGTGATTGTGTTACTTAGCGTTGTCATAACAGTTTTCAACTGCCAATCAACCTGTGCTACATTGTGTCCTGACAGTTTTGAAATACTGTGTGGTGTCTTAACACCTATATAATCACGTACGCTTCCTGGTTTCATCTCACCTCTCAGTGTCTCAGTGAAGAGAGGGATTACATGAAGCAGTCCAATCAAGGGACTTGTAATATCACCTGCTGTTTCAGGTACCTGCACACACACACAACACTGACACACACACAACACTGACACACACACACACAACACTGACACACACACACACACTGACACACACACAACACTGACACACACACACACACTGACACACACACACACACTGACACACACACAACACTGACACACACACAACACTGACACACACACACAACACTGACACACACACACAACACTGACACACACACAACACTGACACACACACACACAACACTGACACACACACACAACACTGACACACACACACACTGAACACTGACACACACACAAACACTGACACACACACAACACTGACACACACACACAACACTGACACACAACACTGACACACACACACAACACTGACACACACACACACAACACACACACACACACACACACACTAACACACACACAACACTAACACACACACAACACTGACACACACACAACACTGACACACACACACACTGACACACACACACACACACACACACACACACAACACACACAACACACACACACAACACTGACACACACACACACAACACTGACACACACACAACACTGACACACACACAACACTGACACACACACAACACTGACACACACACAACACTGACACACACACACAACACTGACACACACACACAACACACACACACACACACACAACACTGACACACACATACACAACACTGACACACACACACACAACACTGACACACACACAACACTGACACACACACACACACACACACACACACACACACAACACACACACACACACAACACTAACACACACACACAACACTGACACACACACACACAACACTGACACACACATACACAACACTGACACACACACACACAACACTGACACACACACAACAGTGACACACACCTCCTGTGTGGCTTCTTGGCTTGTTAGACAGGGTGTCCCGTTTGTATGAGCCTCCCATTGATAAATTACCCCAACTCAACTACCAATATTAGGACCAAGACACACACACCACACCTACACACACACGCACACACACATGCACACAAACACCTACAAACATACCCTGCAAAAGGCGTCAGGCGTTGTGGCCTATTGAGAGACAGCTAGAGGCAACATGTGTGTAGTTGTGGTTGAGGTGACAGGAAGTACTTACTTACTACACACTGTGAGGGGCAGAACTGGGTTAAAGAAGGTGGGGACCTTATACATACACATAACACAAACACACACGCGCGCACACACACAAAAGCTACACACACACACGCAAGCACACACACATACTCATACACAAAGAAAATTTGCATAGATTTCCCTGTTTGAGCACACAGGTATTATCCAGGTTAATCAGGTGAGTCGGAGACATTCAATATAAAACATATTCAGTCACACACACACACACACACACACACACACACACACACACACACACACACACACACACACACACACACACACACACATTCTATAATAAAAGGACAAGGACAGTTCATTCAACAAGTTATTCTTGTCGTGACTCAAGTTGTTGTCAAGGTATTTCCTGAGCCGCTAATCAATCAAACACACACACACACACACACACACACACTTGATACTTCACTCTGGATTCATTATCCTCCATAACCGCGTATTCACAGTGTTTAAACCCAACATAAAGGGGGATTCCTGGTTCAATTCCATTTTGGTGCAGTCTTTTTAAGAATTGGAAATACCCTACATGAAAATATTTCATTTTCCCTCCCTGCAGTGCAAACTTAATCCAAAATGCAGTCAAGTTAAGCAACAAGACAATTGCTCTGGTGAAAACTATCCCTCTACATATTTAACAACTATCAAAACCAAGGTCCTAATTCATAACTAAATTCTAAGAGTAGGATTGGAGGGAGAAACAGAGAAAAGGGAACAAACTCCAACTGCAGCCAGAGTGGTTTCAAACCAAGCTTTATTTATTTGATTTGATTTTATTGAACCTTTATTGAACAAGGCAAGTCAGTTAAGAACAAATTCTTATTTACAATTGACGGCCTACCCCGGCCTACCCCGGCCTACCCCGGTCAAACTCTCCCCTACCCCGGCCTACCCCGGTCAAACTCTCCCCTACCCCGGCCTACCCGGTCAAACCCTCCCCTACCCCGGCCTACCCCGGCCTACCCCGGTCAAACTCTCCCCTACCCCGGCCTACCCCGGCCTACCCCGGTCAAACCCTCCCCTACCCCGGTCAAACCCTCCCCTACCCCGGTCAAACCCTCCCCTACCCCGGCCTACCCCGGCCTACCCCGGTCAAACCCTCCCCTACCCCGGCCTACCCCGGCCTACCCCGGTCAAACTCTCCCCTACCCCGGCCTACCCCGGTCAAACCCTCCCCTACCCCGGCCTACCCCGGCCTACCCCGGTCAAACTCTCCCCTACCCCGGCCTACCCCGGTCAAACCCTCCCCTACCCCGGTCAAACCCTCCCCTACCCCGGCCTACCCCGGCCTACCCTGGTCAAACCCTCCCCTACCCCCCTACCCCGGCCTACCCCGGTCAAACCCCCCTACCCCGGCCTACCCCGGTCAAACCCTCCCCTACCCCGTCAAACCCTCCCCTCCCCTACCCCGGCCTACCCCGGTCAAACCCTCCCCCCCGGCCTACCCCGGTCAAACTCTCCCCTACCCCGGCCTACCCCGGTCAAACCCTCCCCTACCCCGGTCAAACCCTCCCCTACCCCGGCCTACCCCGGCCTACCCTGGTCAAACCCTCCCCTACCCCGGCCTACCCCGGCCTACCCCAGACGACGCTGAGCGAATTGTGCACCGCCCTACGGGACTCCCAGTCACAGCCGGATGTGATACAGCCTTTTAAAGTGGAGATGTGGATTCAGACGTTGTACTTCAGGGCAGAAGGAATTCAAGGAGAGAAGGGATTAGGGGAGAAAGAGAGAAGAGCAATCAGTTGTAACCGTAGCCTGGTCGTTTTGCTACCAACGTTTTGGATTCTGAGCTTTAACTTTGAACTCCTCTCAAAAAGAAGTGTTGTTTTGTGTTCAGGTCTGCATCACAAATGGCACCATATTCCCTGTATAGTGCACTACTTTTGATCAGGACCCATAGGGCTCTGTATGGGGAATGGGGTGCCATTTGGGGCACAGGTTGGTGTTTAGAGTTAGGGGACGTCAAGCGAGGAACGCGACAAGGTTTTTACTGGTCCCTCAAGATACTGGCTTGGTCCCAATTCTCCCACATTGTTTCCTCTCCTTGTCTCCGTTTCCCTCATAAACATGAATAGGTTGAAGGATACGTTTGGTTTCTACTATCTATTTCATCTAGCCTGCAGAGACACTGGCTGTGTCCCAATTCCCTCAGGTCTTCCTTGTCTTGTCTCCTCTCTCAGATTCATCACTTTCCCCAATACACTCTATATCACACCAACAGATCCATCACTTTCCCCAATACACTCTATATCACACCAACAGATTCATCACATTCTCCAATACACTCTATATCACACCAACAGATCCATCACTTTCCCCAATACACTCTATATCACACCAACAGATCCATCACTTTCCCCAATACACTCTATATCACACCAACAGATCCATCACTTTCCCCAATACACTCTACATCACACCAACAGATCCATCACTTTCCCCAATACACTCTATATCACACCAACAGATCCATCACATTCTCCAATACACTCTATATCACACCAACAGATTCATCACATTCTCCAATACACTCTATATCACACCAACAGATTCATCACATTCTCCAATACACTCTATATCACAGCAAATATTGAATTAAGACCAGAGGAGCCTACAAGACCCAGAACAAGACTCAAATCGCAAGACCTAGACAGCCACACTTTGTCATCCATTCCTCTAGCTGTCTGGAGTTACAGACAGACACACTCTGTCCTCCTCTCCTCTAGCTGTCTGGAGTTACAGACAGACAGACACACTCTGTCCTCCTCTCCTCTAGCTGTCTGGAGTTACAGACAGACAGACACACTCTGTCCTCCTACAATAGAAGCATATAAACATTTGTTGACCAGATAAGAATTCCTTTGTGCAGGCAGCATTATTATTGTGGCTGTGGCAGACACACACAACACTGCATTGTGTGTGTGTGTGTGTGTGTGTGTGTGTGTGTGTGTGTGTGTGTGTGTGTGTGTGTGTGTGTGTGTGTGTGTGTGTGTGTGTGTGTGTGTGTGTGTGTGTGTGTGTGTGTGTGTGTGTGTGTGTGTGTGTGTGTGTCCATTAGTCTGTGTAACCTGTCAGGCCATCTCCAGTAATAGCATCATTACTGACATCATGACTTTATTGGATCGGCTGGCTTGCTGCTCTTTAGGGACCACTGCCCCCCGGCCACTGACATCACACACACGTCACATGTACATACAGATATGTGTCACACACAGCCCAACTACCCTCACACACACACATCCTAACCCCTTACACACACACACACCAGCCACAGCACCGATCCGGATGCGTGGGTTCAGGGCTGGATCAGAGTTGAGACGTAATGCAGGTCGTGAGAGAGGGAGAGGGAGAGGGAGAGGGAGAGGGAGAGGGAGAGAGAGAGAGAGAGAGAGAGAGAGAGAGAGAGCCAGCAGAGAGAGAGAGACAGAGAGAGAGAGAGAGAGAGCCAGCAGAGAGAATAATGGAGATAAAATAACATATTATCAGGAACTTTTGTGTATCAAGATTTCATTCAGTTTCTATTTAGCTGAAAATGGTGGTGATGATGATGATACAGAAACAACTATGTATCTTGTTCTACCACAGTCTGGGAAGACATAAGCCCCCCAAAACAGCAATATAACAACTCATTGTAAAATAAACCGAACAATAACCAGCTGGCATTGGAGAATGCAACAGTCTTCCGGGGAAATAATCGTTCAATCTTGAATCAAATCAAACTGTCATTTAGGGTCCATTGGTTTGCTTTTGACATAGTATCACTCATTATTAGTATCGTTGCTACACTCATCCGTCATGTTGTGCAAACGGTGTCTGCCCCGGTAATAACCCAACCCGGGGTGGTAACAGCTGACGGGTGCATGAGCCCCGGTCCCGGTGCACAGATGGTGACGATCACTATTCCGTGGCGATAATGTCTGTCTGACGGTCGATGCCGCCGAGGTGACAGCGAGTCGCGAGCGGGGACCCCAGGTTTCGCCAGTCACTGCATGCGCATTTGCAAGATTATAAATCAAGCCGTGAAGGCGCGAGCAACCCCCGTTGTCAGTCAGTCTTTGTCTTTCTCTCGCTCTCTCTCTGTCACACACACAGTCACACAAAGACACTCACGTTCCCATGAATATAGTCACTTCGGGAAAATGTAATTGTGCCGATGAAGCGCTCATTTGGAACGCTTACCAATAAATCGATATTCATATTAGCCTCCGAAAACACATTATTATTACAATTATAAACGGGTGAATCCATGTGTGAATAAATTATATTTTGGAGGGGGTGTAGGCTAAAGACGCGTCAATCACGAAGCCACTCACACACACACACACACACGCCACATGCGGCTCGTGCAGCCAGCCCGCGAGACGCATCTGCCTCAGCTTTGGCACCAGATACAGTTCTGCTCACAACACCAACCGTCCCGTCCCAGAACCCTTTGCATCACTGTGGGAGCTTGTAGGTCCATGTAGGCTACACCCAGTCCAGGCACCCCTGGCTTGGAGCAGCTCATCCCCGTCCAAACGTTATCAACAGCTGGCTTTCAAATCGGCTACTGAAACCTTTCTTTCTAACAGTTAAATACACACACAGGTATTAGGTAATCAACTGCTTTCCATCAGCTTGTTTTAAATCCGCTTGGTTTGGGTTCGCTACAGATCGGGCAATAGGCTACACACCCCTCAATGTTCTTCTATGCTATTTATGCCACTGACCCAAACGGAGCATGTTAGAGGGGACCAGTCCCTTCTCATGCTGTCAGTTAGAATGTTCCACCGGCAACCAATTCGCGCTCCACACACACCGCAGCCAGAGAAAGCTGTTGAAACCCAGTTGCTATGAGAGCTGTCAAAGCATACCGCGCAGCACCTTCTTTTCCAACTGCAGGTGTTCGTTTCGCAGCGGCTGAGAATCACTTTCAAACAACATATTCCACACCAAAAACCGTCAACTGAGAATGTTTTAACGCTATTCAACTACCCCTTGAAAAGAGGCTGATAATGTAATTGAAACACATAAATTAGCCGTAGCCTACCTTTAAATCGCGGTTTCCATTAGAAACGTAGTCTATGATCCGTTCTGCAGCGTTTTAAAAAGGCAGTTAATTATCCCGTGACAGCACCGTGTGATCAAGCTCGGAAGGCGCGAGGGAGAGAGAGAGAGAGAGAGAGAGGAGTGAGTGGGAAGTGCAAGGGAAGGGGAGAGGGAGTGAGGAAGGGGATAGGGAGTGAGGAAGAAGGGAGAGACCGAGAGACTACTGAATAAGGGGGTCGCCAACCACTCCCGTTGTGATCAGACTCTAGAAGACGGTTGGACTGATTTAATCACATGGTGTCATGAAATAACGGTAACCATTATCTCTGTATGAAGGCTATAGCATAGTCACAGGGCTCCGTCGTTTCAACGTGGATAATTGGGTCATATTTGGTTGAGACGTTGATCAATGAGATTACAACCTATATTCACCCCACAAAAAAATCCAATGTGTTATCACCATGCTTTCAAAAAGCACAACCACATTTCCTTTTGGAAAAACAATGTCTGATTTATGGTTTAGTCGTCACCCAAATGTCTATCACTCCACCATTAACCATTTAAAATCACAGCAACGTTCAAAAGGGAATACAAGGTCAGATGTGTTTATTTATCAAACAGATGAATGTGTTACCACTGTGCTTCATCTAATAGCAGAACCAAATGACCTGGATTACAGTTGAGATTACATTCAAAGTACAGGTTGTTTGAGATTCTGCACAGATTATTATTACATAAGAATACATGTATAGTTACAGTAACCTCAAAATGTGGCCATAGATAAGTTACTCGTTTTAAGATTGAATGTTACATTAGTTTGTTAGATAGCCTTGATTTTAGGCTATGTACTATATTACAAAGTAATATTGAATTGTGTTTGGTTGACAACGCAACCTATTATCAACATTTAAATGAGATGTATCTACTGCTTGGATAGTTCCATCTGAGCCACTGACTGTCTTTAATTCCAGCTGAAATACAAATCGATAAGTTACATGTTGGATTCACATCTCCATCTCAACCAAATGTTCACATTTGGTTGTGTTGACAACCAAACACAATTCTATATCACTATCAATGTTATTGAAATTCTAAATTGAATTGATACAATAGCTGTTGATGACTTCCCAAATGTTATATAGGCCTAAATATCATCATTGATGTTATATGATCGGTAAAGTATGGTCACATTTCATTTGCTCTGTTAAACCTAGCCTTTGGAATGACTTCCATAGCAACAGCAACTTTTTAAGTGGAGCTCTCTCAGCAATCATTATCACAACACCACATTGGTAATAGTCAGTGAAGATATCATGGCTGAACAGGGCTGGGATTGGTTAAAACCTTGCATGGAAGACCAATGGGTAACTGTAGATAGATGCTGCCCACATTTAATACCCGATAGTGGATTTGAAGTTGAAGATCTGACTTTGTTTTAAAGATACAAATTCAACATATTTTTTACAAGGTTTGTCTGTGTTGAAATGTGGTTACCATGATGACATAATACTGTGGTTGAAATGTGGTTACCATGATGACATAATACTGTGGTTGAAATGTGGTTACCATGATGACATAATACTGTGGTTGAAATGTGGTTACCATGATGACATAATACTGTGGTTGAAATGTGGTTACCATGATGACATAATACTGTGGTTGAAATGTGGTTACCATGATGACATAATACTGTGGTTGAAATGTGGTTACCATGATGACATAATACTGTGGTTGAAATGTGGTTACCATGATGACATAATACTGTGGTTGAAATGTGGTTACCATGATGACATAATACTGTGGTTGAAATGTGGTTACCATGAAGACATAATACTGTGGTTGAAATGTCACCCTCAAAACAAAAGTTTATATTGATAGCTTTTTTTCAAATCCAATGTATTTTCATGTAGATTCCACATCACAATAAGTTGACAAATTATGTTGAAACAACATTGATTCAACCAGTTTGTGCCCAGTGGGTATTGCTTACTATTCTCTCTATACTAACACATGTTATATATACAGTAGCCTAGGTATCTAAAGGCTGTGTAGCTTACTATTCTCTCTATACTAACACATGTTATATATACAGTAGCCTAGGTATCTAAAGGCTGTGTAGCCTACTATCCTCTCTATACTAACACATGTTATATATACAGTAGCCTAGGTATCTAAAGGCTGTGTAGCTTACTATTCTCTATATACTAACACATGTTATATATACAGTAGCCTAGGTATCTAAAGGCTGTGTAGCCTACTATTCTCTATATACTAACACATGTTATATATACAGTAGCCTAGGTATCTAAAGGCTGTGTAGCTTACTATTCTCTATATACTAACACATGTTATATATACAGTAGCCTAGGTATCTAAAGGCTGTGTAGCTTACTATTCTCTCTATACTAACACATGTTATATATACAGTAGCCTAGGTATCTAAAGGCTGTGTAGCTTACTATTCTCTCTATACTAACACATGTTATATATACAGTAGCCTAGGTATCTAAAGGCTGTGTAGCTTACTATCCTCTATATACTAACACATGTTATATATACAGTAGCCTAGGTATCTAAAGGCTGTGTAGCTTACTATTCTCTCTATACTAACACATGTTATATATACAGTAGCCTAGGTATCTAAAGGCTGTGTAGCTTACTATTCTCTCTATACTAACACATGTTATATATACAGTAGCCTAGGTATCTAAAGGCTGTGTAGCTTACTATTCTCTCTATACTAACACATGTTATATATACAGTAGCCTAGGTATCTAAAGGCTGTGTAGCTTACTATCCTCTCTATACTAACACATGTTATATATACAGTAGCCTAGGTATCTAAAGGCTGTGTAGCTTACTATTCTCTCTATACTAACACATGTTATATATACAGTAGCCTAGGTATCTAAAGGCTGTGTAGCTTACTATTCTCTCTATACTAACACATGTTATATATACAGTAGCCTAGGTATCTAAAGGCTGTGTAGCCTACTATCCTCTCTATACTAACACATGTTATATATACAGTAGCCTAGGTATCTAAAGGCTGTGTAGCTTACTATTCTCTATATACTAACACATGTTATATATACAGTAGCCTAGGTATCTAAAGGCTGTGTAGCCTACTATCCTCTCTATACTAACACATGTTATATATACAGTAGCCTAGGTATCTAAAGGCTGTGTAGCTTACTATTCTCTATATACTAACACATGTTATATATACAGTAGCCTAGGTATCTAAAGGCTGTGTAGCTTACTATCCTCTATATACTAACACATGTTATATATACAGTAGCCTAGGTATCTAAAGGCTGTGTAGCTTACTATTCTCTCTATACTAACACATGTTATATATACAGTAGCCTAGGTATCTAAAGGCTGTGTAGCTTACTATTCTCTCTATACTAACACATGTTATATATATAGTAGCCTAGGTATCTAAAGGCTGTGTAGCCTACTATCCTCTATATACTAACACATGTTATATATACAGTAGCCTAGGTATCTAAAGGCTGTGTAGCTTACTATTCTCTATATACTAACACATGTTATATATACAGTAGCCTAGGTATCTAAAGGCTGTGTAGTTTACTATTCTCTATATACTAACACATGTTATATATACAGTAGCCTAGGTATCTAAAGGCTGTGTAGCTTACTATTCTCTATATACTAACACATGTTATATATATAGTAGCCTAGGTATCTAAAGGCTGTGTAGCTTACTATTCTCTATATACTAACACATGTTATATATACAGTAGCCTAGGTATCTAAAGGCTGTGTAGCTTACTATCCTCTATATACTAACACATGTTATATATATAGTAGCCTAGGTATCTAAAGGCTGTGTAGCTTACTATTCTCTATATACTAACACATGTTATATATACAGTAGCCTAGGTATCTAAAGGCTGTGTAGCCTACTATCCTCTATATACTAACACATGTTATATATACAGTAGCCTAGGTATCTAAAGGCTGTGTAGCTTACTATCCTCTATATACTAACACATGTTATATATACAGTAGCCTAGGTATCTAAAGGCTGTGTAGCTTACTATTCTCTATATACTAACACATGTTATATATACAGTAGCCTAGCTATCTAAAGGCTGTGTAGCTTACTATTCTCTATATACTAACACATGTTATATATACAGTAGCCTAGGTATCTAAAGGCTGTGTAGCCTACTATCCTCTATATACTACATGTTATATATACAGTAGCCTAGGTATCTAAAGGCTGTGTAGCTTACTATTCTCTCTATACTAACACATGTTATATATACAGTAGCCTAGGTATCTAAAGGCTGTGTAGCCTACTATCCTCTATATACTAACACATGTTATATATACAGTAGCCTAGGTATCTAAAGGCTGTGTAGCTTACTATTCTCTCTATACTAACACATGTTATATATATAGTAGCCTAGGTATCTAAAGGCTGTGTAGCCTACTATCCTCTATATACTAACACATGTTATATATACAGTAGCCTAGGTATCTAAAGGCTGTGTAGCCTACTATCCTCTCTATACTAACACATGTTATATATACAGTAGCCTAGGTATCTAAAGGCTGTGTAGCTTACTATTCTCTATATACTAACACATGTTATATATACAGTAGCCTAGGTATCTAAAGGCTGTGTAGCCTACTATCCTCTCTATACTAACACATGTTATATATACAGTAGCCTAGGTATCTAAAGGCTGTGTAGTTTACTATTCTCTATATACTAACACATGTTATATATACAGTAGCCTAGGTATCTAAAGGCTGTGTAGTTTACTATTCTCTCTATACTAACACATGTTATATATACAGTAGCCTAGGTATCTAAAGGCTGTGTAGTTTACTATTCTCTCTATACTAACACATGTTATATATATAGTAGCCTAGGTATCTAAAGGCTGTGTAGTTTACTATTCTCTATATACTAACACATGTTATATATACAGTAGCCTAGGTATCTAAAGGCTGTGTAGTTTACTATTCTCTATATACTACCACATGTTATATATACAGTAGCCTAGGTATCTAAAGGCTGTGTAGCTTACTATCCTCTATATACTAACACATGTTATATATACAGTAGCCTAGGTATCTAAAGGCTGTGTAGTTTACTATTCTCTATATACTAACACATGTTATATATACAGTAGCCTAGGTATCTAAAGGCTGTGTAGCTTACTATTCTCTCTATACTAACACATGCTATATATACAGTAGCCTAGGTATCTAAAGGCTGTGTAGCTTACTATTCTCTCTATACTAACACATGTTATATATACAGTAGCCTAGGTATCTAAAGGCTGTGTAGCTTACTATTCTCTCTATACTAACACATGTTATATATACAGTAGCCTAGGTATCTAAAGGCTGTGTAGCTTACTATTCTCTCTATACTAACACATGTTATATATACAGTAGCCTAGGTATCTAAAGGCTGTGTAGTTTACTATTCTCTATATACTAACACATGTTATATATACAGTAGCCTAGGTATCTAAAGGCTGTGTAGTTTACTATTCTCTCTATACTAACACATGTTATATATACAGTAGCCTAGGTATCTAAAGGCTGTGTAGTTTACTATTCTCTATATACTAACACATGTTATATATATAGTAGCCTAGGTATCTAAAGGCTGTGTAGTTTACTATTCTCTATATACTAACACATGTTATATATACAGTAGCCTAGGTATCTAAAGGCTGTGTAGCTTACTATTCTCTATATACTAACACATGTTATATATACAGTAGCCTAGGTATCTAAAGGCTGTGTAGCTTACTATTCTCTATATACTAACACATGTTATATATACAGTAGCCTAGGTATCTAAAGGCTGTGTAGCCTACTATACTCTGTTATATATACAGTAGCCTAGGTCTCTATATACTAACACATGTTATATATACAGTAGCCTAGGTATCTAAAGGCTGTGTAGCTTACTATTCTCTCTATACTAACACATGTTATATATACAGTAGCCTAGGTATCTAAAGGCTGTGTAGCTTACTATCCTCTATATACTAACACATGTTATATATACAGTAGCCTAGGTATCTAAAGGCTGTGTAGTTACTATTCTCTATATACTAACACACTGTTATATATACAGTAGCCTAGGTATCTAAAGGCTGTGTAGCTTACTATTCTCTATATACTAACACATGTTATATATACAGTAGCCTAGCTATCTAAAGGCTGTGTAGCTTACTATTCTCTATATACTAACACATGTTATATATACAGTAGCCTAGGTATCTAAAGGCTGTGTAGCCTACTATTCTCTATATACTAACACATGTTATATATACAGTAGCCTAGGTATCTAAAGGCTGTGTACCTTACTATTCTCTCTATACTAACACATGTTATATATACAGTAGCCTAGGTATCTAAAGGCTGTGTAGTTTACTATTCTCTATATACTAACACATGTTATATATACAGTAGCCTAGGTATCTAAAGGCTGTGTAGTTTACTATTCTCTCTATACTAACACATGTTATATATACAGTAGCCTAGGTATCTAAAGGCTGTGTAGCTATTGTTCTCACATATATACTAATCACAGGGAAACGTTATATATAACACATGTTATAAACAGCCTAGGTATCTAAAGGCTGTGTAGCTTACTATTCTCTATATACTAACACATGTTATATATACAGTAGCCTAGGTATCTAAAGGCTGTGTAGCTTACTATTCTCTCTATACTAACACATGTTATATATACAGTAGCCTAGGTATCTAAAGGCTGTGTAGCCTACTATCCTCTCTATACTAACACATGTTATATATACAGTAGCCTAGGTATCTAAAGGCTGTGTAGCTTACTATTCTCTATATACTAACACATGTTATATATACAGTAGCCTAGGTATCTAAAGGCTGTGTAGCTTACTATTCTCTATATACTAACACATGTTATATATACAGTAGCCTAGGTATCTAAAGGCTGTGTAGCTTACTATTCTCTATATACTAACACATGTTATATATACAGTAGCCTAGGTATCTAAAGGCTGTGTAGCCTACTATCCTCTATATACTACATGTTATATATACAGTAGCCTAGGTATCTAAAGGCTGTGTAGTTTACTATTTATATATACAGTAGCTCTAAAGGCTGTGTAGTTTACTATTCTCTATAACACATGTTATATATACAGTAGCCTAGGTATCTAAAGGCTGTGTAGTTTACTATTCTCTATATACTAACACATGTTATATATACAGTAGCCTAGGTATCTAAAGGCTGTGTAGCTTACTATTCTCTCTATACTAACACATGTTATATATACAGTAGCCTAGGTATCTAAAGGCTGTGTAGCTTACTATTCTCTATATACTAACACATGTTATATATACAGTAGCCTAGGTATCTAAAGGCTGTGTAGCTTACTATTCTCTATATACTAACACATGTTATATATACAGTAGCCTAGGTATCTAAAGGCTGTGTAGCTTACTATTCTCTATATACTAACACATGTTATATATACAGTAGCCTAGGTATCTAAAGGCTGTGTAGCTTACTATTCTCTCTATACTAACACATGTTATATATACAGTAGCCTAGGTATCTAAAGGCTGTGTAGCTTACTATTCTCTCTATACTAACACATGTTATATATACAGTAGCCTAGGTATCTAAAGGCTGTGTAGCCTACTATTCTCTATATACACATAACACATGTTATATACAGTATATATACAGTAGCTAGGTATCTAAAGGCTGTGTAGCAGTTATCTATGTCTCTCTATACTAACACATGTTATATATACAGTAGCCTAGGTATCTAAAGGCTGTGTAGTTTACTATTCTCTCTATACTAACACATGTTATATATACAGTAGCCTAGGTATCTAAAGGCTGTGTAGCTTACTATTCTCTATATACTAACACATGTTATATATACAGTAGCCTAGGTATCTAAAGGCTGTGTAGCCTACTATCCTCTATATACTAACACATGTTATATATACAGTAGCCTAGGTATCTAAAGGCTGTGTAGCTTACTATTCTCTCTATACTAACACATGTTATATATACAGTAGCCTAGGTATCTAAAGGCTGTGTAGCTTACTATTCTCTCTATACTAACACATGTTATATATACAGTAGCCTAGGTATCTAAAGGCTGTGTAGCCTACTATTCTCTATATACTAACACATGTTATATATACAGTAGCCTAGGTATCTAAAGGCTGTGTAGCTCTATTCTCTATATACTAACACATGTTATATATACAGTAGCCTAGGTATCTAAAGGCTGTGTAGCTTACTATTCTCTATATACTAACACATGTTATATATACAGTAGCCTAGGTATCTAAAGGCTGTGTAGTTTACTATTCTCTATATACTAACACATGTTATATATACAGTAGCCTAGGTATCTAAAGGCTGTGTAGCTTACTATTCTCTATATACTAACACATGTTATATATACAGTAGCCTAGGTATCTAAAGGCTGTGTAGCCTACTATCCTCTATATACTAACACATGTTATATATACAGTAGCCTAGGTATCTAAAGGCTGTGTAGCTTACTATTCTCTATATACTAACACATGTTATATATACAGTAGCCTAGGTATCTAAAGGCTGTGTAGCTTACTATTCTCTATATACTAACACATGTTATATATACAGTAGCCTAGGTATCTAAAGGCTGTGTAGCTTACTATTCTCTATATACTAACACATGTTATATATACAGTAGCCTAGGTATCTAAAGGCTGTGTAGCCTACTATTCTCTATATACTAACACATGTTATATATACAGTAGCCTAGGTATCTAAAGGCTGTGTAGCCTACTATTCTCTATATACTAACACATGTTATATATACAGTAGCCTAGGTATCTAAAGGCTGTGTAGCTTACTATCCTCTATATACTACATGTTATATATACAGTAGCCTAGGTATCTAAAGGCTGTGTAGCCTACTATCCTCTATATACTAACACATGTTATATATACAGTAGCCTAGGTATCTACAGGCTGTGTAGCTTACTATCCTCTATATACTAACACATGTTATATATACAGTAGCCTAGGTATCTAAAGGCTGTGTAGCTTACTATTCTCTATATACTAACACATGTTATATATACAGTAGCCTAGGTATCTAAAGGCTGTGTAGCTTACTATTCTCTATATACTAACACATGTTATATATACAGTAGCCTAGGTATCTAAAGGCTGTGTAGCCTACTATCCTCTATATACTACATGTTATATATACAGTAGCCTAGGTATCTAAAGGCTGTGTAGCTTACTATTCTCTCTATACTAACACATGTTATATATACAGTAGCCTAGGTATCTAAAGGCTGTGTAGCCTACTATCCTCTATATACTAACACATGTTATATATACAGTAGCCTAGGTATCTAAAGGCTGTGTAGCTTACTATTCTCTCTATACTAACACATGTTATATATACAGTAGCCTAGGTATCTAAAGGCTGTGTAGTTTACTATTCTCTCTATACTAACACATGTTATATATACAGTAGCCTAGGTATCTAAAGGCTGTGTAGTTTACTATTCTCTATATACTAACACATGTTATATATATAGTAGCCTAGGTATCTAAAGGCTGTGTAGTTTACTATTCTCTCTATACTAACACATGTTATATATACAGTAGCCTAGGTATCTAAAGGCTGTGTAGTTTACTATTCTCTATATACTAACACATGTTATATATATAGTAGCCTAGGTATCTAAAGGCTGTGTAGCCTACTATTATTATGTTTAATTAATTAGGACTAGTTTGTTAGCAGGCCAAATAGCCAATCCAAAATGTTCACTTGTATCACAATAATATCTACCCTACCGGTACGGCAACCCAGTAATACCCGGTTATCAGATCACTCATTTGGGTACTGAAGTGCCTTTGACTCGCTATAATATCATCCACCATCGGCTGCGTGGGAGCTTCACAGTGCCTTCCTGAATGAATCCTGATGCACAGCTGTTTCCAACTCTGGGCACGTAGCACAGTTCTACCAGGCAAGTCAAAGAGGCATGCAGGCAGCCCCCCCCAAATCCCCTCCCTGGTTGACGTCACGGTATTGTTGAGAAG
>NW_026278536.1:10000-47500 GCF_023373465.1 Oncorhynchus keta | reverse complement strand
GTAGCCATGTCTCAAGATTAATCAGGATCAGATCCTCTAATTTCTTCCGTTGGACTAAACAGTTGGTTTCTGCTGTTCTCCGTGGCCTTTCTCTGCCGGAGATGAGGGATTGGATTGACTGACGACAACTTCTTCCAACCCCTATTTCCTTTTGCTTAGTGGGATTTACACCATGTTGGCTCATGTGTTCCGTTGTCGGTGAAGACTACTGTATTTCTGACAACAGTCGTTGGTGAAGACTACTGTAGTTCTGATAACAGTCGTTGGTGAAGACTACTGTATTTCTGACAACAGTCGTTGGTGAAGACTACTGTAGTTCTGATAACAGTCGTTGGTGAAGACTACTGTATTTCTGACAACAGTCGTTGGTGAAGACTACTGTAGTTCTGATAACAGTTATTGGTGAAGACTACTGTAGTTCTGATAACAGTTATTGGTGAAGACTACTGTATTTCTGACAACAGTCGTTGGTGAAGACTACTGTAGTTCTGATAACAGTTATTGGTGAAGACTACTGTAGTTCTGATAACAGTTATTGGTGAAGACTACTGTATTTCTGACAACAGTCGTTGGTGAAGACTACTGTAGTTCTGATAACAGTCATTGGTGAAGACTACTGTATTTCTGACAACAGTCGTTGGTGAAGACTACTGTAGTTCTGATAACAGTCATTGGTGAAGACTACTGTAGTTCTGATAACAGTCGTTGGTGAAGACTACTGTAGTTCTGACAACAGTCGTTGGTGAAGACTACTGTATTTCTGACAACAGTCGTTGGTGAAGACTACTGTAGTTCTGATAACAGTCATTGGTGAAGACTACTGTAGTTCTGATAACAGTCGTTGGTGAAGACTACTGTAGTTCTGATAACAGTTATTGGTGAAGACTACTGTATTTCTGACAACAGTCGTTGGTGAAGACTACTGTAGTTCTGATAACAGTCATTGGTGAAGACTACTGTATTTCTGACAACAGTCGTTGGTGAAGACTACTGTATTTCTGACAACAGTCGTTGGTGAAGACTACTGTAGTTCTGATAACAGTCGTTGGTGAAGACTACTGTATTTCTGACAACAGTCGTTGGTGAAGACTACTGTATTTCTGACAACAGTCGTTGGTGAAGACTACTGTATTTCTGACAACAGTCGTTGGTGAAGACTACTGTATTTCTGACAACAGTCGTTGGTGAAGACTACTGTATTTCTGACAACAGTCGTTGGTGAAGACTACTGTAGTTCTCATAACAGTTGTTGGTGTGTTGAATGATAGTTTGAGATTCATATTGTATGACTGAGACTGGGTTCATACTACACCTTATGAACGGACCAACATTAAGTGACTGAGGTTAATTGGGTTCACTTTAACTCATTTACCGAGATCAGAGGAGAGGAGAGGAGATGAGAGGAGAGGAGATCAGAGGAGAGGAGATCAGAGGAGAGAAGAGGAGATCAGAGGAGAGGAGAGGAGATGAGAGGAGAGGAGATCAGAGGAGAGGAGAGGAAATGAGAGGAGAGGAGATCAGAGGAGAGGAGAGGAGATCAGAGGGGAGGAGAGGAGATCAGAGGAGAGGAGAGGAGATGAGAGGAGAGGAGATCAGAGGAGAGGAGATGAGATCAGAGGAGAGGAGATGAGATCAGAGGAGATCAGAGGAGAGGAGAGGAGATCAGAGGGGAGGAGAGGAGATCAGAGGAGAGGAGAGGAGATGAGAGGAGAGGAGATCAGAGGAGAGGAGATGAGATCAGAGGAGATCAGAGGAGAGGGGATGAGAGGAGATCAGAAGGGAGGAGAGGAGATGAGAGGAGAGGAGATCAGAGGAGAGGAGAGGAGATAAGAGGAGAGAAGAGGAGATCAGAGGAGAGGAGAGGAGATGAGATGAGATGAGAGGATATCAGAGGGGAGGAGAGGAGATGAGAGGAGATGAGATGAGAGGAGATCAGAGGAGAGGAGATGAGATCAGAGGAGATCAGAGGAGAGGAGAGGAGATCAGAGGAGAGGAGATCAGAGGAGAGGAGATGAGATCAGAGGAGATCAGAGGAGAGGAGATGAGAGGAGATCAGAAGGGAGGAGAGGAGATCAGAGGAGAGAAGATGAGAGGAGATCAGAAGGGAGGAGAGGAGATGAGAGGAGATCAGAAGGGAGGAGAGGAGATCAGAGGAGAGGAGATGAGAGGAGATCAGAAGGGAGGAGAGGAGATCAGAGGAGAGGAGATGAGAGGAGATCAGAAGGGAGGAGAGGAGATCAGAGGAGAGGAGATGAGAGGAGAGGAGATGAGAGGTGATGAGATGAGAGGAGATCAGAGGGGAGGAGAGGAGATCAGAGGAGATAAAAGGAGAGGAGATGAAAGAAGAGGAATAGAGAGGAGAGGAGAGGAGAGGAGAGGAGAGGAGAGGAGAGGAGAGGAGAGGAGAGGAGAGGAGAGGAGAGGAGAGGAGAGGAGAGGAGATACTATTCGCTTTAGGCAAGAAACGCTCATGGAAACCCACACTCTCTCTTACTTTGCTGACAAACTAAGGGCCAAACCTTTGTAATCTCTAAGGACTGACAGTTGATAATGACAATCAGCTTTGAGTACAGTACTTCTAGGTAATAGAGTGTACACTACAGTCTAGGGACCTAAGGTTAGAGTCAGAGTAATCATTGTATCTAATTGGTTGATCTAACATCTTTATGGTTAGGGGACCCTCTTGTCCTGTCACTTCAACCCTTTCTGACTATATCTGAGTACACACAGGTGGTGTCCCAAATAGTACCCTATTACCTAGATAGTGCACTACTTTTGACCAGGGCACATAGGGTAAAAAGGAGTGCACTAGAAAGTGAATAGGGTCATGGGCTCTGGTCATAGGTAGTGCACTATAAAGGGAATAGGGTGCCATTTGGGATGCAGACATAATAAATGCCTTGAAATTACACACTCAAAAACACAAACATGCATATTAACCAATATTCTCAGCAAACAAAATTACAATGGACAATGAAGTCTAGAGCCAAAACAATGAGCTTTCTATGTCTCTTCCCCAATAGTCGCATTTGAGGTTTGGCAGCAGGGACATTGATTCTACCAAGTTCTTTTTTGGCAACTGTTGGAATTGTTTTTGCTAAGCTATAACAACATTACTCCACATGGCATTCTGTCTTTGTTGTTTTCCATCTTCATCCTGACGTTTGCCGACACGAGCAGAGAACAGTCATTTCCAATGGAGATGTGAGGAGACTCTCAGCGTTACGACTTTACAACAGTCCATCTGTTGTTCCTGCTGCGGCAGATGGGGATCTGGGAAACTCACTCCTCAGTCTGAAGGGGCTCCACTTGCGCTGGCACAACGGGTAATAGCTGGCTTTTCAGTGGCAGGCTTCAGGCAACCTGAGGTAACAGGCTTCAGGCTGGCGGGTCACGTGAGGTCCTGGGTTGGAGCACGACTGGTCCTTCAGGCTGGCGGGTTGGAGCACGACTGGGTAACAGGCTTCAGGCTGGCGGGTCACGTGAGGTCCTGGGTTGGAGCCAGGTATGAGCTGAATCAGGAGGAAACGGCACTCGCTTAGCAAGCAGCGTGATGTGACGTCCTTCACAATGGAAAACTGAGACATTGTCTAACAACTACCGTCTTCCATGCAGTTTGAAGGATACACCCACAAGGGGAGAACTGGGTCCACATCCCTCCCAGAACCAGCAGGTCCAAATGGGAATGCATTATCCATCCTTACCCCTCTCCCATATCACTAATCCATCCAGCGTCCGCAGGGCTCACACGGCCTGACCGCGCACCTACCACATAATCCCCAACCAAGACAACTCTGCACATACAGCTTCCCTTCATCTGAATGTGGTAACTAACGGATACAGCTTCCCTTCATCTGAATGTGGTAACTAACGGATACAGCTTCCCTTCATCTGAATGTGGTAACTAACGGATACAGCTTCCATTCATCTGAATGTGGTAACTAACGGATACAGCTTCCATTCATCTGAATGTGGTAACTAACGGATACAGCTTCCATTCATCTGAATGTGGTACCTAACGGATACAGCTTCCATTCATCTGAATGTGGTAACTAACGGATACAGCTTCCATTCATCTGAATGTGGTAACTAACGGATACAGCTTCCATTCATCTGAATGTGGTAACTAACGGATACAGCTTCCATTCATCTGAATGTGGTAACTAATGGATACAGCTTCCATTCATCTGAATGTGGTAACTAACGGATACAGAACTTGTGTTGAGCCGCACTGAGAATTCAAAAAGCACAGTATGACAACCAACAGTCCACTATTCCATACGTGGTTTGGACTCTGTGGAGCCCTTAACCACTCAGAATAACCACTGTTTCCTGGTCCAAATGGGGATGTATTAACTGTCATTACCCCTTTCATTAGCCCTGTTTATACCTGGTTCTAACATGCAGACTTTGTCCTGATCTTGTCCACATTCTGATCTTGTCCACATTTTTAAAGACGCATTGTGATCTGATTGTGAGTAAGACAAGGTCAAGTCAAGATCAGGACAAGATAAAGACGAAGGACACATGTTAATGGCAGGTATAAACAGGGCTTTTCCCATATCACTAATCCAGCCACTAATATCTATAAATAGATTCTGTAGCTCACCACATTATCTATCTCTAGCCATTATCAGTATCATTACCTCTCAAATGGCACCCGGTTCCCTACGAGACATAGGGCTCTGGTTAAAAGTAGTGCACTATAGAGGGAATAGGGTGCCATCTGGGACACAGCCTGTTTCATTTCCATGGCAGTTTCCCCAACTGTTCATTTCCTCCATCTTCCCCTGCTGCATCCACCCAATGCATGGAGGCGGCTGTGAGGAGGGTGAAACTGGGTCGGTGTTCTGCCATTGTGGCTCAACTTGGAGCATGGAGACTAAGCTTTGCTTTTCTGGCCACAATGAAAACATGGTGAAACCGTGTTGGAAATGCCTCGGATCGCAGCTCCACTTTGAACACAGGGACTTTGCTTGTCTGTCCACACTGAAAACAGTAAGGAGAGAGAAGCTGTGTGGAGGCTCCTCCATTACGAATCCAGGCCGAAGACAAGAACACGTCTAGTTGCTTTGGGGGTCCATAAAATAAACTAGAGAGGACAGTTGAGACTGTGTGGCATCTCCACCATTACGGCTGTGAGAGATAGTCCGCCTTGCTAACAACATGACTTATCTATCTTCACTGTAAGAGACAGAGGAGGGTCAAAGAAAATGACAATTATGGCTCCACATTAGGGCTTGGGCTGCTTTTCTTCCCATAGAGAAGACAGGGAGTGAGATGAAACTGTTAGGCCATTGCGGCTCCTCTCAGGAGATGGGGCTGTTGGCTTGTCTCATACAGTTGGAGATGGATTGCAGCATGCTAGTGCTTATCTCTGGTAGACTCTCAGCAGTTTAGCAGATGGAAAAAGGTATGGCCAAGAGCAGGTAAACAAGGTCCAGAGGTAAACATTAAGACATAAACACACAGTCACATACAGTACAAACACACATTTCAGCATACTATCACAAACTCTTAAAAACTCATTGGCTACGTTTAGACAGGCAGCCCAAATCTGATCTTTTTTTCACTAATAGGTCTTTTGACCAATCAAAAGACCAATTAGTGTACAAAATATCAGAATTGGGCTGCCTGTGTAAACACAGCCATTATGACACATCTCTCCCACACACATATTTCAGCATATGGTTAAAAACATTAAGACACATCTCTCTCAGACATCTCACACACATGAACGACGCCCCGACAACCATTCTTACACACATCTTAGCTACACCAACTTCAGGTGGAGCCCAGGCATCAATCATCTCTCCCCAGTGTTCCGTACCGCTGTCATCATCCAATTACAGAATCTGATTACCAAGAATCAACCAATCAGCAGAGGCCAGGGGGCTGTCCAAATATTGTTCTGTTATGGCTGATGAAAAGAAATACACAGAAAAAAATGTTTTTGAGTGAAAAGAAGTGGAAGATGTTCAGCATTGTGAAAATAAACTTGGAGAAATCAGTGTGGTGAAGAGACAGTAAACATGCCACTGAGGAACTGAGTAACCTTCTAGCCCAGCAGATGACCTGACACCCCCAACTGACCAATCAATGTTAGATGAATGGATAACTGATCAACTACACCATCTCTCCTTATAGTAGACAGTGATGGATACTAGGTACTACCCTCATGATGGATACTACTCCCTTACCCTCATCCTTCCCTCATGATGGATACTACTCCCTTACCCTCATCCTTCTATCTACTGGCTGGTGGGACTGGAGGGAGGGGTGGAGGGGTAGAAGGATGGAGGTAAGGGAGGCACCAGACAGGAAGACGGAGGGGTGGAGGGGTAGAAGGATGGAGGTAAGGGAGGCATCAGACAGGAAGACGGAGGGGTGGAGGGGTAGAAGGATGGAGGTAAGGGAGGCACCAGACAGGTAGACGGAGGGGTGGAGGGGTAGAAGGATGGAGGTAAGGGAGGCACCAGACAGGAAGACGGAGGGGTGGAGGGGTAGAAGGATGGAGGTAAGGGAGGCACCAGACAGGAAGACGGAGGGGTGGAGGGGTAGAAGGATGGAGGTAAGGGAGGCACCAGACAGGAAGATGGAGGGGTGGAGGGGTAGAAGGATGGAGGTAAGAGAGGCACCAGACAGGAAGACGGAGGGGTGGAGGGGTAGGAGGATGGAGGTAAGGGAGGCACCAGACAGGAAGACGGAGGGGTGGAGGGGTAGAAGGATGGAGGTAAGGGAGGCACCAGACAGGAAGACGGAGGGGTGGAGGGGTAGAAGGATGGAGGTAAGGGAGGCACCAGACAGGAAGACGGAGGGGTGAAGGATATTCGGTGATCTTGGTCTTACTGGCAGATCAGTGAAGACGCAGGTCAGCCGGCCAGGCTGCAGAGATCGACTGGACCATGACATTGTGTGTGTGTGTGTGCGTGTGTGTGTTTTTTCTGTGCGTGTGTGTGTGTGTGTGTGTGTGTGTGTGTGTGTGTGTGTGTGTGTGTGTGTGTGTGTGTGTGTGTGTGTGTGTGTGTGTGTGTGTGTGTGTGTGTGTGTGTGTGTGTGTGTGTGTGTGTGTGTGTGTGTGTGTGTCCACGGGATAGAGTGGACCATGACATTGGCTACAGTGGATGGCCAGATTGGAAGCCAATGGGTGTATGGGTGTAGAGAAGTGTTCTAATGAGTAAAAGTGTCTAACTTTCACTGACAGCCTGGAGGGAAGAAGAAAGAGGAGAGGGTCAAAAGAGAGAAAGAGGAGAGAGGTGCTAAAGAGAGAAAGAGGAGAGGGTGCAAAAGAGAGAGAGGAGAGAGGTCAAAAGAGAGAAAGAGGAGAGAGGTGCAAAAGAGAGAAAGAGGAGAGGGGGTCAAAAGAGAGAAAGAGGAGAGAGGGTCAAAAGAGAGAAAGAGGAGAGAGGTGCAAAAGAGAGAAAGAGGAGAGGGTCAAAAGAGAGAAAGAGGAGAGAGGGTCAAAAGAGAGAAAGAGGAGGGGGCCAAAAGAGAGAAAGAGGAGAGAGGGTCAAAAGAGAGAAAGAGGAGAGGGGGTCAAAAGAGAGAAAGAGGAGAGGGGTCAAAAGAGAGAAAGAGGAGAGGGGTCAAAAGAGAGAAAGAGGAGAGAGGGTCAAAAGAGAGAAAGAGGAGAGAAGGCCAAAAAAGAGAAAGAGGAGAGGGGGTCAAAAGAGAGAAAGAGGAGAGGGTCAAAAGAGAGAAAGAGGAGAGGGGGTCAAAAGAGAGAAAGAGGAGAAAGGGTCAAAAGAGAGAAAGAGGAGATTGCAGTTTATTTTCCATATAGCTTTAGTACGTGGTAAAGAATGACTAAAGAGTGGAGAGAGAAAGAGAAGTGGAGAGAGAAAGAGAGGGGGAGAGAGAAAGAGAGAGGGAGAGAGAGAAAGAGAAGAGAGAAAGAGAGGGGAGATTGAGAAAGAGAGGGGAGAGAGAGAGAAAGAGAGGTGGAGAGAGAAAGAGAGGGGGTCAGAGAGAAAGAGAGGTGGAGAGAGAGAAAGAGGTGGAGAGAGAAAGAGAGGTGGAGAGAGAGAAAAGAGAGAAAGGGAGAGAGAGAAAGAGAGGTGGAGAGAGAGAAAGAGAGGTGGAGAGAGAGAAAGAGAGAGGTGAGAGAGAGAGAAAGAGGGGGGAGAGAGAGAAAGAGAGGGGGAGAGAGAGAAAGAGAGGGGAGAGAGAGAGAAAGAGAGGGAGAGAGAGAAAGAGAGGGAGAGAGAGAAAGAGAGGGGGAGAGAGAAAGAGAGGTGGAGAGAGAGAAATAGAGGTGGAGAGAGAAGTAGAGGTGGAGAGAGAGAGAAAGAGAGGGAAGAGAGAAAAAGAGAGGTGGAGAGAGAGAAAGAGAGGGGAGAGAGAGAGAAAGAGAGGGGAGAGAGAGAAAGAGAGGGGAGAGAGAGAAAGAGAGGGGAGAGAGAGAAAGAGAGGGGGAGAGACAGAAAGAGAGGGGAGAGAGAGAGAAAAGAGAGGGGGAGAGAGAGAAAGAGAGGGGGAGAGAGAGAAAGAGAGGGGAGAGAGAGAGAAAGAGAGGGAGAGAGAGAAAGAGAGGGGAGAGAGAGAAAGAGAGGTGGAGAGAGAGAAATAGAGGTGGAGAGAGAAGTAGAGGTGGAGAGAGAGAGAAAGAGAGGGGAAGAGAGAAAAGAGAGGTGGAGAGAGAGAAAGAGGGGAGAGAGAGAGAGAAAGAGAGGGAGAGAGAGAAAGAGAGGGGGAAAGAGAGAAAGAGAGGGGAGAGAGAGAAAGAGAGGGGGAGAGACAGAAAGAGAGGGGAGAGAGAGAAAGAGAGAGAGAGAGAGAGAGAAGAGGGGAGAGAGAGAGAAAGAGGGGGAGAGAGAGAAAGAGGTGGAGAGAGAGAAAGAGGGGAGAGAGAGAAAGAGAGGGGAGAGAGAGAAAGGGGAAGAGAGAGAGAAAGAGAGGGGAGAGAGAGAAAGAGAGGGGGAGAGAGAGAAAGAGGAGAAGTGAGAGAAAAGACATAGAGGAAGAGAGAGACGAATAAAGGAAGCAGTTTATTTTGTTTCTTTTTCAATCAACTCTAGTTGTTATTGAGCTGTAGGCCTTGCGGTGATATAGGTAATATAGGTAGGTGTGTGAAATCAGGGAAGCCCTGTATTTTAATGAGCCATTGTAGATTTCACGGTGGATGAAATACGTTTTAATTTGTGGGTGCTGGAGGGTTGTAGATAACTCACCAACATGAGACAGAGAGAGATGGGGAGGGAGGGAGAGAGAGGCAGGGGGGGGGAGAAGAGGCAGGGGGAGAGAGGCAGGGGGAGAGGGAGAGAGGCAGGGGGGAGGGTGTGTAGATAACTCACCAACATGAGACAGAGAGAGATGGGGGGAGAGAGGGGGGGGAGGGTGTAGATAACTCACCAACATGAGACAGAGAGAGATGGGGGGGAGAGAGGTGGGGGGGGTGTAGATAACTCACCAACATGAGACAGAGAGATGGGGAGGGAGGGAGAGAGAGGCGGGGGGGTGTCGATAACTCACCAACATGAGACAGAGAGAGAGGGGGAGAGAGAGAGGCGGGGGGTGTAGATAACTCACCAACATGAGACAGAGAGAGATGGGGGGAGAGAGGCGGGGGGGGGAGGGTGTGTAGATAACTCACCAACATGAGACAGAGAGATGGGGAGGGAGGAGAGAGGGGGGGGGAGGGTGTGTAGATAACTCACCAACATGAGACAGAGAGAGATGGGGAGGGAGGGAGAGAGAGGCGGGGGGTGTCAGATAACTCACCAACATGAGACAGAGAGAGATGGGGGGAGAGAGAGAGGGGGGGGTGTAGATAACTCACCAACATGAGACAGAGAGAGATGGGGGGAGAGAGGCGGGGGGGAGGGTGTGTAGATAACTCACCAACATGAGACAGAGAGAGATGGGGGGGGAGAGGGGGGGGGGTGTGTAGATAACTCACCAACATGAGACAGAGAGATGGGGGGAGGCGGGGGGGGGTTGTAGATAACTCACCAACATGAGACAGAGAGAGATGGGGGGAGAGGCGGGGGGAGGGTGTGTAGATAACTCACCAACATGAGACAGAGAGAGATGGGGGGGAGAGGCGGGGGGGTGTGTAGATAACTCACCAACATGAGACAGAGAGAGATGGGGGAGAGGCGGGGGGGAGGGTGTGTAGATAACTCACCAACATGAGACAGAGAGAGATGGGGAGGGAGGGAGAGAGAGGCGGGGGGGAGGGTGTGTGTAGATAACTCACCAACATGAGACAGAGAGAGATGGGGGGGAGAGAGGGGGGTGTAGATAACTCACCAACATGAGACAGAGAGAGGGGATGGGGAGGGGGGGGTGTTTCGATAACTCACCAACATGAGACAGAGAGAGATGGGGAGGGAGGGAGAGAGAGGGGGGGGGTGTGTCGATAACTCACCAACATGAGACAGAGAGAGATGGGGAGGGAGGGAGAGAGAGGCAGGGGGGGGGGAGGGTGTGTCGATAACTCACCAACATGAGACAGAGAGAGATGGGGAGGGGGAGAGAGAGCGGGGGGGGGAGGGTGTGTGATAACTCACCAACATGAGACAGAGAGAGATGGGGAGGGAGGAGAGAGGGGGGTGTGTCGATAACTCACCAACATGAGACAGAGAGAGATGGGGAGGGAGGGAGAGAGAGGGGGGGTCGATAACTCACCAACATGAGACAGAGGAGATGGGGAGGGAGGGAGAGAGAGGGGGGGAGGGTGTGTCGATAACTCACCAACATGAGACAGAGAGAGATGGGGAGGAGGGAGAGAGAGGCGGGGGGGGAGGGTGTTTCGATAACTCACCAACATGAGACAGAGAGAGATGGGGAGGGAGGGAGAGAGAGGCGGGGGTGTAGATAACTCACCAACATGAGACAGAGAGAGATGGGGAGGGAGGGAGAGAGAGGGGTGTGTAGCTGACCGGTGGATGGACAACTCACCAATGTGAGCCAGAGAGAGAGGGAGCGAGAGAGAGAGAAGGGAGGAAGAGAGAGGAGCAAGAGAGAGAGAAGGGAGGAAGAGAGAGGGAGAGAGGTGGTAGAGGGATGGACGGAGGGAGAGGGAGGAAGGAGAGAGTGGAAGGGGTTGAGGGAGAGAGAGAATGAGAAGAATAAACAGAGGGGGCCTTTTTCCATCCCTCCTCTGTTCCCTTACTCATCGCTCCCTCAGTCAGTCCCGCGTTCCCATGGTAACCCAGTGCAGCAGCAACCAGGCGCTGCGAAGTGAGAAGCCGTGTGCCAAGACAGCATGCAGACAGACACAGAGAGAGAGAGAGACGTGCAGATAGCTGATATCACTCCTTACTCTCTCTCGATCTGGCAGGCTTGTCTCTGTGGCACAGTAATGAAAAAATATCTACAAAGAGAAGCCAGACGAGTCAATGGGCTTTAACCCAAATATTCCCATTGAGGAGTGTGTGAATGATGTGAGTGCTGGATGTAGGAGTGGGAATCATGTTGAATTCATGTGTTGTAATGGAACACCATCAGAACTATAGAGAAACTGGCCAGAAACTGAACCGAGTAGAGCCCTCATGGATGCATAGAATAGAGGGGAGAAAGTTCTCTCACACACTTCTGTGTTTGAAAATGGTGGAGGAGGCGTTCCCTCTGACCTCCCTCCACCCCCTGCTAAATGTGCGCCCCTGTGCGTATATGTCTGTTTACATCTCGATATGGTTAAGTATAGGTGTTGTAGCGTGTGTTCATTTATTCATGCAGATCCTGTGTGTGTTCGCTCCATCCATTTCCCTGGTCCTCTGAGTGGGGTCCTAATGGAGGTCTCCATTGGGAGAGATGGTAGTACGGGTGGCCGTGGATATGCCTGACCTGAACCCTATTATTGATCTCAGGTGAGGTGTACGAACATCCCAGATAGACTGTCAAAATAAGAAGATCCGGCAGAGAGGGTTACTATTAGTAACACACACACATATCTGTCCAGGCACGGCCCCGTCTGTCCAGGACGGCCCCGTCAACGGCTGGTCGCCCCGAGCAACGGAAGCGTGAGAGAACTGCGAGATGCGGTGGACGGTGGACGGGAGCCATGGCTGACGGGCTTGAAGAAAACCTGCCGGACGGAAAACCTAGGCAAACTATTCCAATTTTAGCAACCAGGAAATACACCTTTGATAATTCTACAAATCCTAATTTGGGGACATAAAATAATCACACCCAATGAGTCCATCAGATTCACAACAGATGCTTAGAGACTGTCTTCAGCTAGGAATCATTATTCTATGAGTCCATCAGATTCACAACAGATGCTTAGAGACTGTCTTCAGCAAGGAATCATTATTCTATGAGTCCATCAGATTCACAACAGATGCTTAGAGACTGTCTTCAGCTAGGAATCATCAAATCAAATCAAATCAAATTTATTTATATAGCCCTTCGTACATCAGCTGATATCTCAAAGTGCTGTACAGAAACCCAGCCTAAAACCCCAAACAGCAAACAATGCAGGTGTAAAAGCACGGTGGCTAGGAAAAACTCCCTAGAAAGGCCAAAACCTAGGAAGAAACCTAGAGAGGAACCGGGCTATGTGGGGTGGCCAGTCCTCTTCTGGCTGTGCCGGGTAGAGATTATAACAGAACATGACCAAGATGTTCAAATGTTCATAAATGACCAGCATGGTCGAATAATAATAAGGCAGAACAGTTGAAACTGGAGCAGCAGCACAGTCAGGTGGACTGGGGACAGCAAGGAGCCTTCATGTCAGGTAGTCCTGGGGCACGGTCCTAGGGCTCAGGTCAGTTGAAACTGGAGCAGGAGCATGGCCAGGTGGACTGGGGACAGCAAGGAGTCCTCATGTCAGGTAGTCCTGGGACATGGTCCTAGGGCTCAGGTCCTCCGAGAGAGAAAAGAAAGAGAGAAGGAGAGAATTAGAGAACGCACACTTAGATTCACACAGGACACCGAATAGGACAGGAGAAGTACTCCAGATATAACAAACTGACCCTAGCCCCCCGACACATAAACTACTGCAGCATAAATACTGGAGGCTGAGACAGGAGGGGTCAGGAGACACTGTGGCCCCATCCGAGGACACCCCGGACAGGGCCAAACAGGAAGGATATAACCCCACCCACTTTGCCAAAGCACATCCCCCACACCACTAGAGGGATATCTTCAACCACCAACTTACCATCCTGAGACAAGGCCGAGTATAGCCCACAAAGATCTCCGCCACGGTACAACCCAAGGGGGGCAACCCAGACAGGCCGACCACAACAGTGAATCAACCCACCCAGGTGACGCACCCCCAGGGACGGCACGAGAGAGCCCCAGCAAGCCAGTGACTCAGCCCCGTAACAGGGTTAGAGGCAGAGAATCCCAGTGGAAAGAGGGGAACCGGCCAGGCAGAGACAGCAAGGGCGGTTCGTTGCTCCAGAGCCTTTCCGTTCACCTTCCCACTCCTGGGCCAGACTACACTCAATCATATGACCCACTGAAGAGATGAGTCTTCAGTAAAGACTTAAAGGTTGAGACCGAGTTTGCGTCTCTGACATGGGTAGGCAGACCGTTCCATAAAAATGGAGCTCTATAGGAGAAAGCCCTGCCTCCAGCTGTTTGCTTAGAAATTCTAGGGACAATTAGGAGGCCTGCGTCTTGTGACCGTAGCGTACGTGTAGGTATGTACGGCAGGACCAAATCAGAGAGGTAGGTAGGAGCAAGCCCATGTAATGCTTTGTAGGTTAGCAGTAAAACCTTGAAATCAGCCCTTGCTTTGACAGGAAGCCAGTGTAGAGAGGCTAGCACTGGAGTAATATGATCAAATTTTTTGGTTCTAGTCAGGATTCTAGCAGCCGTATTTAGCACTAACTGAAGTTTATTTAGTGCTTTATCCGGGTAGCCGGAAAATAGAGCATTGCAGTAGTCTAACCTAGAAGTGACAAAAGCATGGATTAATTTTTCTGCATCATTTTTGGACAGAAAGTTTCTGATTTTTGCAATGTTACGTAGATGGAAAAAGCTGTCCTCGAAATGGTCTTGATATGTTCTTCAAAAGAGAGATCAGGGTCCAGAGTAACGCCGAGGTCCTTCACAGTTTTATTTGAGACGACTGTACAACCATTAAGATTAATTGTCAGATTCAACAGAAGATCTCTTTGTTTCTTGGGACCTAGAACAAGCATCTCTGTTTTGTCCGAGTTTAATAGTAGAAAGTTTGCAGCCATCCACTTCCTTATGTCTGAAACACATGCTTCTAGCGAGGGCAATTTTGGGGCTTCACCATGTTTCATTGAAATGTACAGCTGTGTGTCATCCGCATAGCAGTGAAAGTTTACATTATGTTTTCGAATAACATCCCCAAGAGGTAAAATATATAGTGAAAACAATAGTGGTCCTAAAACAGAACCTTGAGGAACACCGAAATGTACAGTTGATTTGTCAGAGGACAAACCATTCACAGAGACAAACTGATATCTTTCCGACAGATAAGATCTAAACCAGGCCAGAACTTGTCCGTGTAGACCAATTTGGGTTTCCAATCTCTCCAAAAGAATGTGGTGATCGATGGTATCAAAAGCAGCACTAAGGTCTAGGAGCACGAGGACAGATGCAGAGCCTCGGTCCGATGCCATTAAAATGTCATTTACCACCTTCACAAGTGCCGTCTCAGTGCTATGATGGGGTCTAAAACCAGACTGAAGCATTTCGTATACATTGTTTGTCTTCAGGAAGGCAGTGAGTTGCTGCGCAACAGCCTTCTCTAAAATCTTTGAGAGGAATGGAAGATTCGATATAGGCCGATAGTTTTTATATTTTCTGGGTCAAGGTTTGGCTTTTTCAAGAGAGGCTTTATTACTGCCACTTTTAGTGAGTTTGGTACACATCCAGTGGATAGAGAGCCGTTTATTATGTTCAACATAGGAGGGCCAAGCACAGGAAGCAGCTCTTTCAGTAGTTTAGTTGGAATAGGGTCCAGTATACAGCTTGAAGGTTTAGAGGCCATGATTATTTTCATCATTGTGTCAAGAGATATAGTACTAAAACACTTGAGCGTCTCTCTTGATCCTAGGTCCTGGCAGAGTTGTGCAGACTCAGGACAACTGAGGTTTGGAGGAATACGCAGGTTTAAAGAGGAGTCCGTAATTTGCTTTCTAATAATCATAATCTTTTCCTCAAAGAAGTTCATGAATTTATCACTGCTAAAGTGAAAGTCATCCTCTCTTGGGGAATGCTGCTTTTTAGTTAGCTTTTCCACAGTATCAAAAAGGAATTTCGGATTGTTCTTATTTTCCTCAATTAAGTTAGAAAAATAGGACGATCGAGCAGCAGTAAGGGCTCTTCGGTACTGCACGGTACCGTCCTTCCAAGCTAGTCGGAAGACTTCCAGTTTGGTGTGGCGCCATTTCCGTTCCAATTTTCTGGAAGCTTGCTTCAGAGCTCGGGTATTTTCTGTGTACCAGGGAGCTAGTTTCTTATGAGACATTTTTTTAGTTTTTAGGGGTGCAACTGCATCTAGGGTATTGCGCAAGGTTAAATTGAGATCCTCAGTTAGGTGGTTAACGGATTTTTGTCCTCTGGCGTCCTTGGGTAGGCAGAGGGAGTCTGGAAGGGCATCAAGGAATCTTTGTGTTGTCTGTGAATTTATAGCACGACTTTTGATGTTCCTTGGTTGGGGTCTGAGCAGATTATTTGTTGCAATTGCAAACGTAATAAAATGGTGGTCCGATAGTCCAGGATTATGAGGAAAAACATTAAGATCCACAACATTTATTCCATGGGACAAAACTAGGTCCAGCGTATGACTGTGACAGTGAGTGGGTCCAGAGACATGTTGGACAAAACCCACTGAGTCGATGATGGCTCCAAAAGCCTTTTGGAGTGGGTCTGTGGACTTTTCCATGTGAATATTAAAGTCACCAAAGATTAGAATATTATCTGCAATGACTACAAGGTCTGATAGGAATTCAGGGAACTCAGTGAGAAACGCTGTATATGGCCCAGGAGGCCTGTAAACAGTAGCTATAAAAAGTGATTGAGTAGGCTGCATAGATTTCATGACTAGAAGCTCAAAAGACGAAAACGTCATTTTTTTTTGTAAATTGAAATTTGCTATCGTAAATGTTAGCAACACCTCCGCCTTTGCGGGATGCACGGGGATATGGTCACTAGTGTAGCCAGGAGGTGAGGCCTCATTTAACACAGTAAATTCATCAGGCTTAAGCCATGTTTCAGTCAGGCCAATCACATCAAGATTATGATCAGTGATTAGTTCATTGACTATAATTGCCTTTGAAGTAAGGGATCTAACATTAAGTAGCCCTATTTTGAGATGTGAGGTATCATGAGCTCTTTCAGTAATGACAGGAATGGAGGTGGTCTTTATCCTAGTGAGATTGCTAAGGCGAACACCGCCATGTTTAGTTTTGCCCAACCTAGGTCGAGGCACAGACACGGTCTCAATGGTGATAGCTGAGCTGACTACACTGACTATGCTAGTGGCAGACTCCACTATGCTGGCAGGCTGGCTAATAGCCTGCTGCCTGGCCTGCACCCTATTTCATTGTGGAGCTAGAGGAGTTAGAGCCCTGTCTATGTTGGCAGATAAGATGAGAGCACCCCTCCAGCTAGGATGGAGTCCGTCACTCCTCAGCAGCAGGTCAGGCTTGGTCCTGTTTGTGGGTGAGTCCCAGAAAGAGGGCCAATTATCTACAAATTCTATCTTTTGGGAGGGGCAGAAAACAGTTTTCAACCAGCGATTGAGTTGTGAGACTCTGCTGTAGAGCTCATCACTCCCCTAACTGGGAGGGGGCCAGAGACAATTACTCGATGCCGACACATCTTTCTAGCTGATATGCACGCAGAAGCTATGTTGCGCTTGGTGATCTCTGACTGTTTCATCCTAACATCGTTGGTGCCGACGTGGATAACAATATCTCTATACTCTCTACACTCGCCAGTTTTAGCTTTAGCCAGCACCATCTTCAGATTAGCCTTAACGTCGGTAGCCCTGCCCCGGGTAAACAGTGTATGATCGCTGGATGATTCGCTTTAAGTCTAATACTGCGGGTAATGGAGTCGCCAATGACTAGAGTTTTCAATTTGTCAGAGCTAATGGTGGGAAGCTTCGGCGTCTCAGACCCCGTAACGGGAGGAGTAGAGACCAGAGAAGACTCGGTCTCTGACTCCGACCCGCTGCTTAATGGGGAAAACCGGTTGAAAGTTTCTGTCTGCTGAATGAGCGACACCGGTTGAGCGTTCCTACAGCATTTCCTTCCAGAAACCGTGAGAAAGTTGTCCGGCTGCGGGGACTGTGCCAGGGGATTTATACTACTATCTGTACTTACTGGTGGCACAGACGCTGTTTCATCCTTTCCTACACTGAAATTACCCTTGCCTAACGATTGCGTCTGAAGCTGGGCTTGCAGTACAGCTATCCTCGCCGTAAGGCGAGCACAGCGGCTGCAATTAGAAGGCATCATGTTAATGTTACTACTTAGCTTCGGCTGTTGGAGGTCCTGACGAATCGTGTCCAGATAAAGCGTCCGGAGTGAAAAAGTTGAGGAAAAAAAAATATATATATATGAACGGTAATTAAAAAGTGAAACCCGTAAAGTTGTCAGGTAGCAAAATAGGTTGGCAACAAAACGCACAGCAATTCGAAAACAAGCCTGCAAGTTGTGACCGGAAATGACGTGTGTCATGCAAATCACAGGAGAGAATCCCTGACAGGGGAGAATCATTATTCTATGAGTCCATCAGATTCACAACAGATGCTTAGAGACTGTCTTCAGCTAGGAATCATTATTCTATGAGTCCATCAGATTCACAACAGATGCTTAGAGACTGTCTTCAGCAAGGAATCATTATTCTATGAGTCCATCAGATTCACAACAGATGCTTAGAGACTGTCTTCAGCAAGGAATCATTATTCTATGAGTCCATCAGATTCACAACAGATGCTTAGAGACTGTCTTCAGCTAGGAATCATTATTCTATGAGTCCATCAGATTCACAACAGATGCTGTCTTCAGAGAATCATTATTCTATGAGTCCATCAGATTCACAACAGATGGTTAGAGACTGTCTTCAGCTAGGAATCATTATTCTATGAGTCCATCAGATTCACAACAGATGCTTAGAGACTGTCTTCAGCTAGGAATCATTATTCTATGAGTCCATCAGATTCACAACAGATGCTTAGAGACTGTCTTCAGCTAGGAATCATTATTCTATGAGTCCATCAGATTCACAACAGATGCTTAGAGACTGTCTTCAGCTAGGAATCATTATTCTATGAGTCCATCAGATTCACAACAGATGCTTAGAGACTGTCTTCAGCATTAGAGAATCATTATTCTATGAGTCCATCAGATTCACAACAGATGCTTAGAGACTGTCTTCAGCTAGGAATCATTATTCTATGAGTCCATCAGATTCACAACAGATGCTTAGAGACTGTCTTCAGCTAGGAATCATTATTCTATGAGTCCATCAGATTCACAACAGATGCTTAGAGACTGTCTTCAGCTAGGAATCATTATTCTATGAGTCCATCAGATTCACAACAGATGCTTAGAGACTGTCTTCAGCTAGGAATCATTATTCTAGATGAGTCCATCAGATTCACAACAGATGCTTAGAGACTGTCTTCAGCTAGGAATCATTATTCTATGAGTCCATCAGATTCACAACAGATGCTTAGAGACTGTCTTCAGCTAGGAATCATTATTCTATGAGTCCATCAGATTCACAACAGATGCTTAGAGACTGTCTTCAGCTAGGAATCATTATTCTATGAGTCCATCAGATTCACAACAGATGCTTAGAGACTGTCTTCAGCTAGGAATCATTATTCTATGAGTCCATCAGATTCACAACAGATGCTGTCTTCAGCTAGAATCATTATTCTGTCCATTTCACAACAGATGCTTAGAGAATCATTATTCTATGAGTCCATCAGATTCACAACAGATGCTTAGAGACTGTCTTCAGCTAGGAATCATTATTCTATGAGTCCATCAGATTCACAACAGATGCTTAGAGACTGTCTTCAGCAAGGAATCATTATTCTATGAGTCCATCAGATTCACAACAGATGCTTAGAGACTGTCTTCAGCTAGGAATCATTATTCTATGAGTCCATCAGATTCACAACAGATGCTTAGAGACTGTCTTCAGCTAGGAATCATTATTCTATGAGTCCATCAGATTCACAACAGATGCTTAGAGACTGTCTTCAGCTAGGAATCATTATTCTATGAGTCCATCAGATTCACAACAGATGCTTAGAGACTGTCTTCAGCTAGGAATCATTATTCTATGAGTCCATCAGATTCACAACAGATGCTTAGAGACTGTCTTCAGCTAGGAATCATTATTCTATGAGTCCATCAGATTCACAACAGATGCTTAGAGACTGTCTTCAGCTAGGAATCATTATTCTATGAGTCCATCAGATTCACAACAGATGCTTAGAGACTGTCTTCAGCTAGGAATCATTATTCTATGAGTCCATCAGATTCACAACAGATGCTTAGAGACTGTCTTCAGCTAGGAATCATTATTCTATGAGTCCATCAGATTCACAACAGATGCTTAGAGACTGTCTTCCGCTAGGAATCATTATTCTATGAGTCCAAGATTCATGCTATGTCTTCATCATTATTCTATGAGTCCATCAGATTCACAACAGATGCTTAGAGACTGTCTTCAGCTAGGAATCATTATTCTATGAGTCCATCAGATTCACAACAGATGCTTAGAGACTGTCTTCAGCTAGGAATCATTATTCTATGAGTCCATCAGATTCACAACAGATGCTTAGAGACTGTCTTCAGCTAGGAATCATTATTCTATGAGTCCATCAGATTCAGATTCTGTCTTCAGCTAGGAATCATTATTCTATGATCCATCAGATTCACAACAGATGCTAGAGACTGTCTTCAGCTAGGAATCATTATTCTATGAGTCCATCAGATTCACAACAGATGCTTAGAGACTGTCTTCAGCTAGAGGAATCATTATTCTATGAGTCCATCAGATTCACAACAGATGCTTAGAGACTGTCTTCAGCTAGGAATCATTATTCTATGAGTCCATCAGATTCACAACAGATGCTTAGAGACTGTCTTCAGCTAGGAATCATTATTCTATGAGTCCATCAGATTCACAACAGATGCTTAGAGACTGTCTTCAGCTAGGAATCATTATTCTATGAGTCCATCAGATTCACAACAGATGCTTAGAGACTGTCTTCAGCTAGGAATCATTATTCTATGAGTCCATCAGATTCACAACAGATGCTTAGAGACTGTCTTCAGCAAGGAATCATTATTCTATGAGTCCATCAGATTCCAGTCTCTCCCTTACCGATGGTCCAGCATTTCCAGCCTCCCTTACCGTTACTCACCTGTTTCACCTGTCTGTCTGTTTAATCTGTCTGTCTGTTTCACCTGTCTATCTGTTTCACCTGTCTGTCTGTTTCACCTGTCTATCTGTTTCACCTGTCTGTCTGTTTCACCTGTCTGTCTGTTTCACCTGTCTATCTGTTTCCCCTGTACGTCTGTTTCACTTGTCCATCTGTTTCAACTCTGATAGGCTAGGTGGATGTTTCACCATACTGGTTATACCAATCAAATCCTTTCAGATCTCAACAAGTGCGTAGGGTGTAGGTGTTAGTGGATGATCTTAGAGTGATAGTCCTGCCTTCCTGATCTGTGTCTCTACCCGTCTGCCTGTCTTCCTGACCTGTGTCTCTACCTGTCTGCCTGTCTTCCTGACCTGTGTCTCTACCTGTCTGCCTGTCTTCCTGACCTGTGTCTCTACCTGTCTGCCTGTCTTCCTGACCTGTGTCTCTACCCGTCTGCCTGTCTTCCTGATCTGTGTCTCTACCCGTCTGCCTGCCTTCCTGACCTGTGTCTCTACCCGTCTGCCTGTCTTCCTGACCTGTGTCTCTACCCGTCTGCCTGCCTTCCTGATCTGTGTCTCTACCTGTCTGCCTGTCTTCCTGACCTGTGTCTCTACCCGTCTGCCTGTCTTCCTGACCTGTGTCTCTACCCGTCTGCCTGCCTTCCTGACCTGTGTCTCTACCCGTCTGCCTGCCTTCCTGATCTGTGTCTCTACCCGTCTGCCTGCCTTCCTGACCTGTGTCTCTACCCGTCTGCCTGTCTTCCTGATCTGTGTCTCTACCTGTCTGCCTGTCTTCCTGACCTGTGTCTCTACCCGTCTGCCTGCCTTCCTGACCTGTGTCTCTACCCGTCTGCCTGTCTTCCTGATCTGTGTCTCTACCCGTCTGCCTGCCTTCCTGATCTGTGTCTCTACCCGTCTGCCTGCCTTCCTGACCTGTGTCTCTACCCGTCTGCCTGTCTTCCTGACCTGTGTCTCTACCCGTCTGCCTGTCTTCCTGACCTTTGTCTCTACCCGTCTGCCTGTCTTCCTGACCTTTGTCTCTACCCGTCTGCCTGCCTTCCTGACCTGTGTCTCTACCTGTCTGCCTGCCTTCCTGACCTGTGTCTCTACCTGTCTGCCTGCCTTCCTGACCTGTGTCTCTACCCGTCTGCCTGTCTTCCTGCCCTGTGTCTCTACCCGTCTGCCTGCCTTCCTGACCTGTGTCTCTACCCGTCTGCCTGTCTTCCTGACCTTTGTCTCTACCCGTCTGCCTGCCTTCCTGACCTGTGTCTCTACCTGTCTGCCTGCCTTCCTGACCTGTGTCTCTACCTGTCTGCCTGCCTTCCTGACCTGTGTCTCTACCTGTCTGCCTGCCTTCCTGACCTGTGTCTCTACCCGTCTGCCTGCCTTCCTGACCTGTGTCTCTACCCGTCTGCCTGTCTTCCTGACCTGTGTCTCTACCTGTCTGCCTGTCTTCCTGACCTGTGTCTCTACCTGTCTGCCTGTCTTCCTGACCTTTGTCTCTACCCGTCTGCCTGCCTTCCTGACCTGTGTCTCTACCTGTCTGCCTGTCTTCCTGACCTGTGTCTCTACCTGTCTGCCTGCCTTCCTGACCTGTGTCTCTACCTGTCTGCCTGTCTTCCTGACCTGTGTCTCTACCTGTCTGCCTGTCTTCCTGACCTGTGTCTCTACCTGTCTGCCTGCCTTCCTGACCTGTCTGTTCAGCTCCTCAACATTGGCTGTTCGATCTAGAAACCGGTTCGTCTCTCTGACCCAGCCCGTTCGTCTTCCGGCTTACCGCCGTTCGACCCACCTTCCTGACCCTAAAATTACTCCATCGTTCATCCTCCTGATCTGCATTTGATTCGTCTGTCTTCCTCGACCTGTGTCTCACTTATCATCGCCTTCCCGACTGCGTCCATTCACCAGCCCGACTGCCCCGACTCAGACGATCGCCACCAGCTTCCGACCAAAAACGTTGTTCGCCTGGCCTGAACTTCTTCGATCTGCCTGAGTCGCTTCCCGACTGCCCGCCCATCGTCACTTTAGGTTCAACGCGCCGATCTCACTGGTATCACTCGGTTCAACGCCCCGATCTTCATCCGCCTCATTGTCATGACCTGTGTCTTTCTGTCGTTCGTTCGTTTCCGACCCGTAACCCACCCGCTGACCAGGTGTTCATTCGCTGATTCGTGTACTGGCTCAGCCTCCGCTCAGCCTCGACCCGTGTTCACTGTCTCCCGATCTCGTCTGATCGTCGCCACGCTGACTGTAACTTAGCTCACCTGAGCCCGGGGTTTTCCGATCTCACCTTTCTGATTCGGTCTGTTCGTCTCCCGATCCAGTCTCTGAGCCTGTACTGTTCGTCTCGACTGTGTCATCTTTCTCGACCAGATCTCTGTTCACCAGCCAGCCTGATCTGTGGTCTTCTGACACCAGCCCAATTCTTCCTGGGACTGTATCTGAGCCTGCCTGCTGATCTCGTAACTCAGCTCACCAGATGGTCGATCTCAGCCTGAGCCCAGCCTCGCTCCCGGATCTCAAATCTCAGAAATGTTCAGATTCGTCTCCATCTTATCGCCGCTCTCATCTTCCCGATCTCACCACTCGTCAGGTTCGTCTTCGATCTCGCGCCGATATCATCTTCTCGACCAGGCCCACCGTTCGACTCGGTGTCTTTCAGCCTGAATTCGACTAATATTCATCATCAGTCTTCGATCTGCTCACCGCTCAGCCCGGCCTTCCCCGACTCACATCTGTTCACCCTGTCTCTCCTGACCTGTCCCACTAGTTCGCTCCTCGTCTTCCCGATCTGCGTTCTACTCCCGCCCGCCCGGTCTCCCGATCTGTGTTCGATCCGCCTTCTGATCGTGTCTCAACTTCTGATCTCAAAATTTCACTAGTCCGGCTAGTTTTCCGATCTGGGAAACTACTGAACAATGTCTTCCGGGATCTGTACTGGTCAGCCTGCGATTCGGTATTTTCATTCGCCGCCCAACTGGGATCTGTCTTCATTCGTTCAAGAATTTCTGACCTGCATCTCACGTCATCTTTCCGACTGTATCCTCATCACTCAGCCTGACTTCAGTTGTATGAAACTTTACCAATAAGGATCCAAACAAGAGAAAGTGGCACCCGTTGCCGGAAGCCATGATCCTCTGACCAAATCAACTAGGTTGTAACATACATATGGGCAGATGTTATTGGTGACATATGGATGTGTATGTTACCAATAACATCTGTTACTACATACATATGTGTATGTTACCAATAACATCTGCTACATATGTGTATGTTACCAATAACATCTGCATGTTACCAATAACATCTGCTACATATGTGTATGTTACCAATAACATCTGCTACATATGTGTATGTTACCAATAACATCTGCTACATATGTGTATGTTACCAATAACATCTGCTACATATGTGTATGTTACCAATAACATCTGCTACATATGTGTATGTTACCAATAACATCTGCTACATATGTGTATGTTACCAATAACATCTGCTACATATGTGTATGTTACCAATAACATCTGCTACATATGTGTATGTTACCAATAACATCTGCTACATATGTGTATGTTACCAATAACATCTGCTACATATGTGTATGTTACCAATACAATTTGATTTAGTGAAGTTATATTTTTGGCAACCAGTTGCTGCTTGTATCTTTAATTTGGATCCTTATTGGTTAAGTTTCATACAGCAGGTCAGGAAGACAGGCAGACAGGTAGAGACACAGGTCAGGAAGACAGGCAGACGGGTAGAGACACAGGTCAGGAAGGCAGGCAGACAGGTAGAGACACAGGTCAGGAAGACAGGCAGACAGGTAGAGACACAGGTCAGGAAGACAGGCAGACGGGTAGAGACACAGGTCAGGAAGGCAGGCAGACGGGTAGAGACACAGGTCAGGAAGACAGGCAGACGGGTAGAGACACAGGTCAGGAAGGCAGGCAGACAGGTAGAGACACAGGTCAGGAAGACAGGCAGACAGGTAGAGACACAGGTCAGGAAGACAGGCAGACGGATAGAGACACAGGTCAGGAAGACAGGCAGACGGGTAGAGACACAGGTCAGGAAGGCAGGCAGACAGGTAGAGACACAGGTCAGGAAGACAGGCAGACAGGTAGAGACACAGGTCAGGAAGACAGGCAGACGGGTAGAGACACAGGTCAGGAAGGCAGGCAGACAGGTAGAGACACAGGTCAGGAAGACAGGCAGACAGGTAGAGACACAGGTCAGGAAGACAGGCAGACAGGTAGAGACACAGGTCAGGAAGGCAGGCAGACAGGTAGAGACACAGGTCAGGAAGACAGGCAGACAGGTAGAGACACAGGTCAGGAAGACAGGCAGACAGGTAGAGACACAGGTCAGGAAGACAGGCAGACAGGTAGAGACACAGGTCAGGAAGACAGGCAGACAGGTAGAGACACAGGTCAGGAAGACAGGCAGACAGGTAGAGACACAGGTCAGGAAGACAGGCAGACGGGTAGAGACACAGGTCAGGAAGACAGGCAGACAGGTAGAGACACAGGTCAGGAAGGCAGGCAGACAGGTAGAGACACAGGTCAGGAAGACAGGCAGACAGGTAGAGACACAGGTCAGGAAGACAGGCAGACAGGTAGAGACACAGGTCAGGAAGACAGGCAGACAGGTAGAGACACAGGTCAGGAAGGCAGGCAGACAGGTAGAGACACAGGTCAGGAAGACAGGCAGACAGGTAGAGACACAGGTCAGGAAGACAGGCAGACAGGTAGAGACACAGGTCAGGAAGACAGGCAGACAGGTAGAGACACAGGTCAGGAAGGCAGGCAGACAGGTAGAGACACAGGTCAGGAAGGCAGGCAGACAGGTAGAGACACAGGTCAGGAAGACAGGCAGACAGGTAGAGACACAGGTCAGGAAGGCAGGCAGACGGGTAGAGACAAAGGTCAGGAAGACAGGCAGACAGGTAGAGACAAAGGTCAGGAAGGCAGGCAGACAGGCAGAGACACAGGTCAGGAAGACAGGCAGATGGGTAGAGATACAGGTCAGGAAGGCAGGCAGACGGGTAGAGACACAGGTCAGGAAGACAGGCAGAACGGGGTAGAGACACAGGTCAGGAAGACAGGCAGACGGGTAGAGACACAGGTCAGGAAGACAGGCAGACGGGTAGAGACACAGGTCAGGAAGACAGGCAGACAGGTAGAGACACAGGTCAGGAAGGCAGGCAGACAGGTAGAGACACAGGTCAGGAAGACAGGCAGACAGGTAGAGACACAGGTCAGGAAGACAGGCAGACAGGTAGAGACACAGGTCAGGAAGGCAGGCAGACGGGTAGAGACACAGGTCAGGAAGACAGGCAGACGGGTAGAGACACAGGTCAGGAAGACAGGCAGACGGGTAGAGACACAGGTCAGGAAGACAGGCAGACGGGTAGAGACACAGGTCAGGAAGACAGGCAGACAGGTAGAGACACAGGTCAGGAAGACAGGCAGACAGGTAGAGACACAGGTCAGGAAGACAGGCAGACAGGTAGAGACACAGGTCAGGAAGACAGGCAGACAGGTAGAGACACAGGTCAGGAAGACAGGCAGACAGGTAGAGACACAGGTCAGGAAGACAGGCAGACAGGTAGAGACACAGGTCAGGAAGACAGGCAGACGGGTAGAGACACAGGTCAGGAAGACAGGCAGACGGGTAGAGACACAGGTCAGGAAGACAGGCAGACAGGTAGAGACAAAGGTCAGGAAGGCAGGCAGACAGGTAGAGACACAGGTCAGGAAGGCAGGCAGACAGGTAGAGACACAGGTCAGGAAGACAGGCAGACAGGTAGAGACACAGGTCAGGAAGACAGGCAGACAGTTAGAGACACAGGTCAGGAAGGCAGGCAGACAGGTAGAGACACAGGTCAGGAAGACAGACAGGTAGAGACACAGGTCAGGAAGACAGGCAGACAGGTAGAGACACAGGTCAGGAAGACAGGCAGACAGGTAGAGACACAGGTCAGGAAGACAGGCAGACAGGTAGAGACACAGGTCAGGAAGACAGGCAGACAGGTAGAGACACAGGTCAGGAAGGCAGGCAGACAGGGGGTAGAGACAAAGGTCAGGAAGACAGGCAGACAGGTAGAGACACAGGTCAGGAAGACAGGCAGACAGGTAGAGACTAGGTCAGGAAGAAGATCATCCAGACTAGAAGACAGACAGTCAGGAAAGGAGGCAGACGGTATAGACACAGGTCAGAAACAGGCAGACAGGTAGAGAGTTGAAACAGATGGACAGTCAGGAAAGGCAGGCAGAGACAGGTCAGAAGACAGACAGGGTCAGGAAAGGCAGGCAGACAGGTAGAGACACAGGTCAGGAAGACAGGCAGACAGGGTAGAGACACAGGTCAGGAAGACAGGCAGACGGGTAGAGACACAGGTCAGGAAGAAGACAGTCTCTAGAGACACAGGTCAGGAAGTGGCAACTGAGAGACACAGGTCAGGAGAAGACACAGATCAGGAAGACAGGCAGACTGAAGACAGGTCTCTAAGGCAGGCAGACTGTTGTGAATCTGGTGGAAGGCAGGCAGAATAGAGACACAGGTCAGGAAGACAGGCAGACGGGTAGAGACACAGGTCAGGACAGGCAGACGAATAAGACAGACAGTCTCTACACAGATCAGGAAGAGGCAGACAGAGACAAGATCAGGAAGACAGGCAGACTGTTGTGAATAGAGGACAGGCAGACGGGTAGAACAAGATCAGGAAGACAGACAGTCTCAGGCAGACAGGTAGAGACACAGGTCAGGAATCAGATGGAGACAGGTAGAACACAGGATTCAGCTGAAGACAGGCTCAGGTAGAGACATCTGGTCAGTGAAGACAGGCAGACTCATAGAATACAGATTCAGGAAGACAGTCTCTAAGATCATCCACTAACACCTACACCCTACGTTGTGAATCTGATGGACACATAGAATAATGATTCAGGCTGAAGACAGTCAGACTCTAGAAGGCAGGCAGACGGGTAGAGACACAGATCAGGAAGACAGGACTCAGGTAGAAGACATGATTCCTGGTCAGGAAGACAGTCTCTAAGCATCTGTTGTGAATCTGATGAACTCATCTCTAGAAGAATAATGATTCCTAGACAGTCTGATGGACTCATAGAATAATGATTCCTAGCATCTGAAGACAGTCTCTAAGCATCTGTTGTGAATCTGATGGACTCATGGACTCAGTCTCTAGAATAATGACTCATAGAATAATGATTCCTAGCTGAAGACAGTCTCTAAGCATCTGTTGTGAATCTGATGGACTCATAGAATAATGATTCCTAGCTGAAGACAGTCTCTAAGATCTGTTGTGAATCTGATGGACAATAATGATTCCTAGCTGAAGACAGTCTCTCAGACTAAACATCTGTTGTGAATCTGATGGACTCATAGAATAATGATTCCTAGCTGAAGACAGTCTCTAAGCATCTGTTGTGAATCTGATGGACTCATAGAATAATGATTCCTGAAGACAGTCTCTAAGCTGAAGACAGTCTCTAAAGCATCTGTTGTGAATCTGATGGACTCATTGATTCCTAGGTGTGATTATTTTATGTCCCCAAATTAGGATTTGTAGAATTATCAAAGGTGTATTTCCTGGTTGCTAAAATTGGAATAGTTTGCCTAGGTTTTCCGTCCGGCAGGTTTTCTTCAAGCCCGTCAGCCATGGCTCCCGTCCACCGTCCACCGCATCTCGCAGTTCTCTCACGCTTCCGTTGCTCGGGCGACCAGCCGTTGATGGGGCCGTCCTGGACAGACGGGGCCGTGCCTGGACAGATATGTGTGTGTGTTACTAATAGTAACCCTCTCTGCCGGATCTTCTTATTTTGACAGTCTATCTGGGATGTTCGTACACCTCACCTGAGATCAATAATAGGGTTCAGGTCAGGCATATCCACGGCCACCCGTACTACCATCTCTCCTAATGGAGACCTCCATTAGGACCCCACTCAGAGGGCCAGGGAAATGGATGGAGCGAACACACACAGGATCTGCATGAATAAATGAACACACGCTACAACACCTATACTTAACCATATCGAGATGTAAACAGACATATACGCACAGGGGCGCACGTTTAGCAGGGGGTGGAGGGAGGTCAGAGGGAACGCCTCCTCCACCATTTTCAAACACAGAAGTGTGTGAGAGAGCTTTCTCCCCTCTATTCTATGCATCCATGAGGGCTCTACTCGGTTCAGTTTCTGGCCAGTTTCTCTATAGTTCTGATGGTGTTCCATTACAACACATGAATTCAACATGATTCCCACTCCTACATCCAGCACTCACATCATTCACACACTCCTCAATGGGAATATTTGGGTTAAAGCCCATTGACTCGTCTGGCTTCTCTTTGTAGATATTTTTCATTACTGTGCCACAGAGACAAGCCTGCCAGATCGAGAGAGAGTAAGGAGTGATATCAGCTATCTGCACGTCTCTCTCTCTCTCTGTGTCTGTCTGCATGCTGTCTTGGCACACGGCTTCTCACTTCGCAGCGCCTGGTTGCTGCTGCACTGGGTTACCATGGGAACGCGGGACTGACTGAGGGAGCGATGAGTAAGGGAACAGAGGAGGGATGGAAAAAGGCCCCCTCTGTTTATTCTTCTCATTCTCTCTCTCCCTCAACCCCTTCCACTCTCTCCCTTCCTCCCTCTCCCTCCGTCCATCCCTCTACCACCTCTCTCCCTCTCTCTTCCTCCCTTCTCTCTCTCCTGCTCCCTCTCTCTTCCTCCCTTCTCTCTCTCTCGCTCCCTCTCTCTCTGGCTCACATTGGTGAGTTGTCCATCCACCGGTCAGCTCTCTCTCTCCCTCTCTCTTCTCCCCATCTCTCTCTCTTTCTATCTCCCTCTCTTTCTCCCCCTCTCTCCTTCTCTCCCTCCCCCCTCTCTCCCTCTCTTTCTCCCCCTCTTCACCTCCCCTCTCTCTCCCCCCCTCTATTTCTCCCCCTCTCCCTCCCCTTTTCCCCTCTCGCTCTCTCTCTCTCTCTCTCTCTCAACCCTCTCGCCTCCCCTCTCTCTTCCTCTCTTTCTCCCCCTCTCTCTCCCTCGCCACCTCCCATCTCCCCCCCTCTATTTCTCCCCCTCTCCCTCCCCTTTCTCCCTCTCCCTCTCGTTCTCTCTCTCTCTTTCTCTCGTACTCTCTCTCTCTCTCTCTCTCTCTCTCTCTCTCTCTCTCTCTCTCTCCAACCCTCTCGCCCCCTCCCCCTCTCCCTCTCTCCCTCTCTCCCTCTCTCCCTTCCTCTCATTCTCCCCATCTCCCCCTCACTCTCCTCTCTCTCTCTTTCTCCCACTCTTCCCCCTCTCTCTCCGTCCCTCTCTTTCTCCCCGTCTCCCCTTCACACCTCCCTCTCTTTCCCCCTCTCCCTCTATTTCTCCCCCTCCATCCCCTCTCTCTCAACCCTCACTCTCTCCCCCTCCATCCCCTGCCCTCTCTCTCCCCCCTCCTCTCTCCCCCCCCCTCCTCTCCCCCCTGCCTCTCTCTCCCTCCCTCCCCATCTCTCTCTGTCTCATGTTGGTGAGTTATCGACACACCCTCCAGCACTCCACAAATTAAAACGTATTTCATCCACCGTGAAATCTACAATGGCTCATTAAAATACAGGGCTTCCCCTGATTTCACACACCTACCTATATTACCTATATCACCGCAAGGCCTACAGCTCAATAACAACTAGAGTTGATTGAAAAAGAAACAAAATAAACTGCTTCCTTTATTCGTCTCTCTCTTCCTCTCTGTCTTTTTCTCTCACTTCTCCTCTTTCTCTCTCTCCCCCTCTCTTTCTCTCTCTCCCCTCTCTTTCTCTCTCACTTCTCCTCTTTCTCTCTCTCCCCCTCTCTTTCTCTCTCTCCCCCTCTTTCTCTCTCTCCCCCTCTCTTTCTCTCTCTCCCCCTCTCTTTCTCTCTCTCTCTCTCTCTCTCTCTCTCTCTCTTTCTCTCTCTCCCCTCTCTTTCTGTCTCTCCCCCTCTCTTTCTCTCTCTCCCCTCTCTTTCTCTCTCTCCCCCTCTCTTTCTCTCTCTCCCCTCTCTTTCTCTCTCTCTCCCCCTCTTTCTCTCTCTCCACCTCTCTTTTTCTCTCTTCCCCTCTCTTTCTCTCTCTCTCCACCTCTACTTCTCTCTCCACCTCTATTTCTCTCTCTCCACCTCTCTTTCTCTCTCTCTTTCTCTCTCTCCCCCTCTCTTTCTCTCTCTCCCCCTCTCTCTTTCTCTCTCTCCCCCTCTCTTTCTCTCTCTCCCCCTCTCTTTCTCTCTCTCCCCCTCTCTTTCTCTCTCTCTCCACCTCTACTTCTCTCTCTCCACCTCTATTTCTCTCTCTCCACCTCTCTTTCTCTCTCTCCCCCTCTCTTTCTCTCTCTCCACCTCTCTTTCTCTCTCTCCCCCTCTCTTTCTCTCTCTCCACCTCTCTTTCTCTCTCCCCCCTCTCTTTCTCTCTCTCCACCTCTCTTTCTCTCTCTCCCCCTCTCTTTCTCTCTCTCCACCTCTCTTTCTCTCTCTCCCCCTCTCTTTCTCTCTCTCCACCTCTCTTTCTCTCTCCACCTCTTTCTCTCTCTCCACCTCTCTTTCTCTCTCCCCCTCTCTTTCTCTCTCTCCACTTCTCTTTCTCTCTCCACTCTTTAGTCATTCAATACCACGTACTAAAGCTATATGGAAAATAAACTGCAATCTCCTCTTTCTCTCTTTTGACCCTTTCTCCTCTTTCTCTCTTTTGACCCCCTCTCCTCTTTCTCTTTTTGACCCTCTCCTCTTTCTCTCTTTTGACCCTCTCCTCTTTCTCTCTTTTGACCCTCTCCTCTTTCTCTCTTTTGACCCCCTCTCATCTTTCTCTTTTTTGGCCTTCTTTCTCTCTTTTGACCCCCTCCTCTTTCTCTCTTTTGGCCCCCTCTCTCTTTCTCTCTTTTGACCCTCTCTCTCATCTTTCTCTCTTTTGACCCCCTCTCCTCTTTCTCTCTTTTGACCCCTCTCCTCTTTTTGACTCTCTTTTCTCTCTTTTGACCCTCTCTCCTCTCTTTTGACTCTCTTTTGACCCTCTCTCCTCTTTCTCTCTTTTGACCCTCTCTCCTCTTTCTCTCTTTTGACCCTCTCTCCTCTTTCTCTCTTTTGGCCCCCTCCTCTTTCTCTCTTTTGACCCTCTCTCCTCTTTCTCTCTTTTGACCCTCTCCTCTCTTTTTGACCCTCTCTTTTCTCTCTTTTGCACCTCTCTCCTCTTTCTCTCTTTTGACCCTCTCCTCTTTCTCTCTTTTAAACCTCTCTCCTCTTTCTCTCTTTTGCACCTCTCTCCTCTTTCTCTCTTTTGACCCTCTCCTCTTTCTCTCTTTTAAACCTCTCTCCTCTTTCTCTCTTTTGACCCTCTCCTCTTTCTTCTTCCCTCCAGGCTGTCAGTGAAAGTTAGACACTTTTACTCATTAGAACACTTCTCTACACCCATACACCCATTGGCTTCCAATCTGGCCATCCACTGTAGCCAATGTCATGGTCCACTCTATCCCGTGGACACACACACACACACACACACACACACACACACACACACACACACACACACACACACACACACACACACACACACACACACACACACACACACACACACACACACACACACACACACACACACACACACACGCACAGAAAAAACACACACACGCACACACACACACACACAATGTCATGGTCCAGTCGATCTCTGCAGCCTGGCCGGCTGACCTGCGTCTTCACTGATCTGCCAGTAAGACCAAGATCACCGAATATCCTTCACCCCTCCGTCTTCCTGTCTGGTGCCTCCCTTACCTCCATCCTTCTACCCCTCCACCCCTCCGTCTTCCTGTCTGGTGCCTCCCCTTACCTCCATCCTTCTACCCCTCCACCCCTCCGTCTTCCTGTCTGGTGCCTCCCTTCCTTCTACCTCCATCCTCCTACCCCCATCCACCCCTCCGTCTTCCTGTCTGGTGCCTCCCTTACCTCCATCCTTCTACCCCTCCACCCCTCCGTCTACCTGTCTGGTGCCTCCCTTACCTCCATCCTTCTACCCCTCCACCCCTCCGTCTTCCTGTCTGGTGCCTCCCTTACCTCCATCCTTCTACCCCTCCACCCCTCCGTCTTCCTGTCTGGTGCCTCCCTTACCTCCATCCTTCTACCCCTCCACCCCTCCCTCCAGTCCCACCAGCCAGTAGATAGAAGGATGAGGGTAAGGGAGTAGTATCCATCATGAGGGAAGGATGAGGGTAAGGGAGTAGTATCCATCATGAGGGTAGTACCTAGTATCCATCACTGTCTACTATAAGGAGAGATGGTGTAGTTGATCAGTTATCCATTCATCTAACATTGATTGGTCAGTTGGGGGTGTCAGGTCATCTGCTGGGCTAGAAGGTTACTCAGTTCCTCAGTGGCATGTTTACTGTCTCTTCACCACACTGATTTCTCCAAGTTTATTTTCACAATGCTGAACATCTTCCACTTCTTTTCACTCAAAAACATTTTTTTCTGTGTATTTCTTTTCATCAGCCATAACAGAACAATATTTGGACAGCCCCCTGGCCTCTGCTGATTGGTTGATTCTTGGTAATCAGATTCTGTAATTGGATGATGACAGCGGTACGGAACACTGGGGAGAGATGATTGATGCCTGGGCTCCACCTGAAGTTGGTGTAGCTAAGATGTGTGTAAGAATGGTTGTCGGGCGTCGTTCATGTGTGTGAGATGTCTGAGAGAGATGTGTCTTAATGTTTTTAACCATATGCTGAAATATGTGTGTGGGAGAGATGTGTCATAATGGCTGTGTTTACACAGGCAGCCCAATTCTGATATTTTGTACACTAATTGGTCTTTTGACCAATCACATCAGATCTTTTCACATGAGATATTTTTCAGAGCTGATCTGATTGGTCAAAAGACCTATTAGTGAAAAAAAGATCAGATTTGGGCTGCCTGTCTAAACGTAGCCAATGAGTTTTTAAGAGTTTGTGATAGTATGCTGAAATGTGTGTTTGTACTGTATGTGACTGTGTGTTTATGTCTTAATGTTTACCTCTGGACCTTGTTTACCTGCTCTTGGCCATACCTTTTTTTCCATCTGCTAAACTGCTGAGAGTCTACCAGAGATATGCACTAGCATGCTGCAATCCATCTCCAACTGTATGAGACAAGCCAACAGCCCCATCTCCTGAGAGGAGCCGCAATGGCCTAACAGTTTCATCTCACTCCCTGTCTTCTCTATGGGAAGAAAAGCAGCCCAAGCCCTAATGTGGAGCCATAATTGTCATTTTCTTTGACCCTCCTCTGTCTCTTACAGTGAAGATAGATAAGTCATGTTGTTAGCAAGGCGGACTATCTCTCACAGCCGTAATGGTGGAGATGCCACACAGTCTCAACTGTCCTCTCTAGTTTATTTTATGGACCCCCAAAGCAACTAGACGTGTTCTTGTCTTCGGCCTGGATTCGTAATGGAGGAGCCTCCACACAGCTTCTCTCTCCTTACTGTTTTCAGTGTGGACAGACAAGCAAAGTCCCTGTGTTCAAAGTGGAGCTGCGATCCGAGGCATTTCCAACACGGTTTCACCATGTTTTCATTGTGGCCAGAAAAGCAAAGCTTAGTCTCCATGCTCCAAGTTGAGCCACAATGGCAGAACACCGATCCAGTTTCACCCTCCTCACAGCCGCCTCCATGCATTGGGTGGATGCAGCAGGGGAAGATGGAGGAAATGAACAGTTGGGGAAACTGCCATGGAAATGAAACAGGCTGTGTCCCAGATGGCACCCTATTCCCTCTATAGTGCACTACTTTTAACCAGAGCCCTATGGCTCGTAGGGAACCGGGTGCCATTTGAGAGGTAATGATACTGATAATGGCTAGAGATAGATAATGTGGTGAGCTACAGAATCTATTTATAGATATTAGTGGCTGGATTAGTGATATGGGAAAAGCCCTGTTTATACCTGCCATTAACATGTGTCCTTCGTCCTTATCTTGTCCTGATCTTGACTTGACCTTGTCTTACTCACAATCAGATCACAATGCGTCTTTTAATCGTCTAAAAATGTGGACAAGATCAGAATGTGGACAAGATCAGGACAAAGTCTGCATGTTAGAACCAGGTATAAACAGGGCTAATGAAAGGGGTAATGACAGTTAATACATCCCCATTTGGACCAGGAAACAGTGGTTATTCTGAGTGGTTAAGGGCTCCACAGAGTCCAAACCACGTATGGAATAGTGGACTGTTGGTTGTCATACTGTGCTTTTTGAATTCTCAGTGCGGCTCAACACAAGTTCTGTATCCGTTAGTTACCACATTCAGATGAATGGAAGCTGTATCCGTTAGTTACCACATTCAGATGAATGGAAGCTGTATCCGTTAGTTACCACATTCAGATGAATGGAAGCTGTATCCGTTAGTTACCACATTCAGATGAATGGAAGCTGTATCCGTTAGTTACCACATTCAGATGAATGGAAGCTGTATCCGTTAGTTACCACATTCAGATGAATGGAAGCTGTATCCGTTAGTTACCACATTCAGATGAATGGAAGCTGTATCCGTTAGTTTCAGATGAATGGAAGCCCGTTAGTTACATTCAGATGAATGGAAGCTGTATCCGTTAGTTACCACATTCAGATGAATGGAAGCTGTATCCGTTAGTTACCACATTCAGATGAAGGGAAGCTGTATCCGTTAGTTACCACATTCAGATGAAGGGAAGCTGTATGTGCAGAGTTGTCTTGGTTGGGGATTATGTGGTAGGTGCGCGGTCAGGCCGTGTGAGCCCTGCGGACGCTGGATGGATTAGTGATATGGGAGAGGGGTAAGGATGGATAATGCATTCCCATTTGGACCTGCTGGTTCTGGGAGGGATGTGGACCCAGTTCTCCCCTTGTGGGTGTATCCTTCAAACTGCATGGAAGACGGTAGTTGTTAGACAATGTCTCAGTTTTCCATTGTGAAGGACGTCACATCACGCTGCTTGCTAAGCGAGTGCCGTTTCCTCCTGATTCAGCTCATACCTGGCTCCAACCCAGGACCTCACGTGACCCGCCAGCCTGAAGCCTGTTACCCAGTCGTGCTCCAACCCAGGACCTCACGTGACCCGCCAGCCTGAAGCCTGTTACCCAGTCGTGCTCCAACCCAGGACCTCACGTGACCCGCCAGCCTGAAGCCTGTTACCCAGTCGTGCTCCAACCCAGGACCTCACGTGACCCGCCAGCCTGAAGCCTGTTACCCAGTCGTGCTCCAACCCAGGACCTCACGTGACCCGCCAGCCTGAAGCCTGTTACCTCGTTGTGCCACTGAAAAGCCAGCTATTCCGCAGCGCAAGTGGAGCCCCTTCAGACTGAGGAGTGAGTTTCCCAGATCCCCATCTGCCGCAGCAGGAACAACAGATGGACTGTTGTAAAGTCGTAACGCTGAGAGTCTCCTCACATCTCCATTGGAAATGACTGTTCTCTGCTCGTGTCGGCAAACGTCAGGATGAAGATGGAAAACAACAAAGACAGAATGCCATGTGGAGTAATGTTGTTATAGCTTAGCAAAAACAATTCCAACAGTTGCCAAAAAAGAACTTGGTAGAATCAATGTCCCTGCTGCCAAACCTCAAATGCGACTATTGGGGAAGAGACATAGAAAGCTCATTGTTTTGGCTCTAGACTTCATTGTCCATTGTAATTTTGTTTGCTGAGAATATTGGTTAATATGCATGTTTGTGTTTTTGAGTGTGTAATTTCAAGGCATTTATTATGTCTGCATCCCAAATGGCACCCTATTCCCTTTATAGTGCACTACCTATGACCAGAGCCCATGACCCTATTCACTTTCTAGTGCACTCCTTTTTACCCTATGTGCCCTGGTCAAAAGTAGTGCACTATCTAGGTAATAGGATACTATTTGGGACACCACCTGTGTGTAGTCAGATATAGTCAGAAAGGGTTGAAGTGACAGGACAAGAGGGTCCCCTAACCATAAAGATGTTAGATCAACCAATTAGATACAATGATTACTCTGACTCTAACCTTAGGTCCCTAGACTGTAGTGTACACTCTATTACCTAGAAGTACTGTACTCAAAGCTGATTGTCATTATCAACTGTCAGTCCTTAGAGATTACAAAGGTTTGGCCCTTAGTTTGTCAGCAAAGTAAGAGAGAGTGTGGGTTTCCATGAGCGTTTCTTGCCTAAAGCGAATAGTATCTCCTCTCCTCTCCTCTCCTCTCCTCTCCTCTCCTCTCCTCTCCTCTCCTCTCCTCTCCTCTCTATTCCTCTTCTTTCATCTCCTCTCCTTTTATCTCCTCTGATCTACTCTCCTCCCCTCTGATCTCCTCTCATCTCATCACCTCTCATCTCCTCTCCTCTCATCTCCTCTCCTCTTCTCCTCTCCTCCTCTGATCTCCTCTCATCTCCTCTCCTCCCTTCTGATCTCCTCTCATCTTCTCTCCTCTGATCTCCTCTCCTCCCTTCTGATCTCCTCTCATCTCCTCTCCTCTGATCTCCTCTCATCTCATCTCCTCTCCTCTTCCTCTTCCTCTGATCTCATCTCCTCTCCTCTGATCTCCTCTCATTTCATCTCCTCTCATCTCCTCTCCTCTTATCTCCTCTCCTTTTATCTCCTCTGATCTCCTCTCCTCCCATCTGATCTCCTCTGATCTCATCTCCTCTCATCTCCTCTCCTCTCATCTCCTCTCCTCTCATCTCCTCTCCTCTCCTCTCCTCTCATCTCCTCTCCTCTTATCTCCTCTCCTTTTATCTCCTCTGATCTCCTCTCCTCTCCTCTGATCTCATCTCCTCTCCTCTCATCTCCTCTCATCTCCTCTCCTCTCATCTCCTCTCCTCTCATCTCCTCTCCTCTCCTCTGATCTCCTCTCCTCTCCTCTGATCTCCTCTCCTCTCCTCTGATCTCCTCTCCTCTCCTCTGATCTCCTCTCATCTCCTCTCCTCTGATCTCCTCTCATCTCATCTCCTCTCATCTCCTCTCCTCTGATCTCCTCTCCTCTCCTCTGATCTCCTCTCCTCTGATCTCCTCTCCTCTCCTCTGATCTCCTCTCCTCTGATCTCATCTCCTCTCCTCTGATCTCCTCTCATCTCATCTCCTCTCATCTCCTCTCCTCCCCTCTGATATCCTCTCATCTCATCTCATCTCCTCTCATCTCCTCCTCTCATCCCTCTCATCTCCTCTCTTCTC
>NW_026278536.1:0-5000 GCF_023373465.1 Oncorhynchus keta | reverse complement strand
CACACACACACACACACACACACACACACACACACACACACACACACACACACACACACACACACTGGCAAACACACACACACACACACACACACACACAGTAAAATAAGGTGACAACAGACAGTAAAATAAGGTGACAACAGACAGTAAAAGAAGGTGACAACAGACAGTAAAATAAGGTGACAACAGACAGTAAAATAAGGTGACAACAGACAGTAAAATAAGGTGACAACAGACAGTAAAATAAGGTGACAACAGACAGTAAAATAAGGTGACAACAGACAGTAAAATAAGGTGACAACAGACAGTAAAAGAAGGTGACAACAGACAGTAAAATAAGGTGACAACAGACAGTAAAATAAGGTGACAACAGACAGTAAAATAAGGTGACAACAGACAGTAAAATAAGGTGACAACAGACAGTAAAATAAGGTGACAACAGACAGTAAAAGAAGGTGAAAAAAACGGAGGAAAACAATGTATAGCATGCTTTCAGGTCACACACCTCTAACAAACAGTACACTTAACTCGAGCCTCATTCTGAACATGGCTACTTCTTCATTTCTCAAAGGAAAAACCTCAACCAATTTCTAAAGACTGTTGACATCCAGTGGAAGCGATAGGAACTGCAACTGCAAGCGATGGTGCCTTAGAAATCTGTATTCCCAATGAAAACTCATTGAAAAGAGAGTGACCTAAAAAAAAATGTTTGAATGGTTTGTCCTAGTAGTTTCACCTGCCAAATAAGTCACAGACATGATTCAAACAGTTTTAGAAACTTCAGAGTGTTTTCTATCCAAATCTACTAATAATAGGCATATCTTAGCTTCTGGGCATTAGTAGCAGGCAGTTTAATCTGGGCACGCTTTTCATCCAAAATTCCGAATGCTGCCCCCTATCCTAGAGAAGTTAATGGAGCCGGTGACTGATGTGGTAAGCTCCTCAATGTTATCAGATGAATCCTGGATCAGTCCTGTAACTTAGCAAAGGTGATCAAGAGTTTTGTCACCTGAAGTTGCACAGGTGACATGCTGGTAAAAATGAGGGAAAAACAGCTTTATAATCACCTGCCTCTGGATGTGCATGTTCCTGTTTGCTTATGGCCCTATACAGCTGGTTGAGTGCGGGCTTAGGGCCAGCATCAGTTTGTGGTGGTAAATAGACAGCTCTGGAAAAAAATATGCTCTCTTGGTAAATATCATGGTCTGCAGCTTATCATGAGGTCATTTAACTCAGGCGAGCAAAAACTTTTGACCGGTATTGTATATATTTTCCATGTCCTTGTTCAGCCAAGATTCATAGAAACAAAGAATATTCCAGTTTTCCAGGCCCGGTTGATACTGTAGTCTTGAATGGAGCTCATCCAGTTTATTCTCCAGTGATTGCACATTCGCCAACAGAACAGAGGTCGATTTATTTGCCGAAGTAATTTCGTTAAGAGGCCGCCTCGCCTGCCTCTTTCTCGCCACCGCTTCCTCTTTCGAGTCCCGGGGATTAGGACCTGGTCCGGAGTAAGCAGGACGTCCTGAGCTGCCGGTTGTTGAAGTAGAAATCTTCATACAAATGTAGGTTAGTGATCACTGTTCTGATATCCAGAAGCCATTTTTGGTCAAAGGAAATGATGGCGGAGACATTATGTACAAAGAAACTACACAAAACAGTAGAATTGGTCAGGAGCCTGTATAAACAGCCGCTAACCATTTCAGCGTCGTCTTCTATTCACCCCTAGAGAGGGTTTTTAGCCAATGGTGTGGACTATGGAGTGCAGTTTGTGAATTCATAGGTTATTATATCAGCTCTTTTAATGATCTCTGCTGTGGGCTTTATGTAGCTGTTTCTTCCTCCGAGTCTTTTAGGCTGACACAAGAAAAGCAGAGGAGAAGGGAGAGAGAGAGAGAGGGAGAGTGAGAGAGGGAGAGAGAGAGACGGAGAGAGAGAGAGAGAGAGAGAGAGAGAGAGAGAGAGAGAGAGAGAGAGAGAGAGAGAGAGAGGGAGAGAGAGAGAGAGAGAGAGAGAGAGAGAGAGAGAGAGAGAGAGAGAGAGAGAGAGAGAGAGAGAGAGAGAGAGAGAGAGAGACGGAGAGAGAGAGACGGAGAGAGAGAGAGAGAGAGAGAGAGAGACAGAGAGAGAGAGAGAGAGAGAGAGAGAGAGAGAGAGAGAGAGAGAGAGAGAGAGAGAGAGAGAGAGAGAGAGAGAGAGAGAGAGAGAGAGAGAGAGAGGAGAGGAGAGAGAGAGAGAGAGAGGAAAGAGAGACAGAGAGAGAGGGAGAGAGAGAGAGAGAGGGAGAGAGAGAGAGAGAGAGAGACAGAGAGAGAGACGGAGAGAGAGAGAGGGAGAGAGAGAGAGAGAGAGAGAGAGAGAGAGAGACGGAGAGAGAGAGAGAGAGAGAGAAAGGCACAGACCTTTCTGTCGTTTTTTTTTGTTTATTGTTTATTTCACTTACTTTGGCAATGTTAACACACGTTTCCCATGCCAATAAAGCCCCTTTGAATTAAATTGAGAACAATAGACAAGAGACTTCTGAATCAGAGCCGAAGATTGCTACTGTTGTTGCAGCAGTCCATAAACAAAGAAACCAGAGGGAGGAGGAGGAGGTGTGGACACTGTGTATGTGTTTCTCTCTGAATGTATTAATGTGTGTATGTGTGGTTGTCCTTTGAATGCATTGTAGTGCTGTATTCATAGAACCCTTTACCATTCGCCAGATGATCCCCAGGGCCAGAGCCAGAGGAGGTGAGCTCTTTACCAATAACATGGATGACTGGGAGGTGGACTGGGAGCTCCAGAACCCACCCTGGATAGAGATCGACCCACACAGGATATGTCAGTGTGCAAGGGCTAGGACCTTTATCCTTACACACACATGCAGGCCTGCAGGTACACACAGACAGACACACAGAGGATGGATGACCAGGGACCTCACCGGCACATCGAACCCCGTGGAGGTGTCTGTGTGTCGGGAAAACGCCATCCTTCTTCCTGGGGTTTGTTATTTGTCACCGGGCCCCAATGTATGTGTTTTTGTGGCCACAGGCCTCCTGATCACTCACTAGACTAACCAGCAGGTCTAGGGCAGGATGGCTACTTGATAGAACACAGCTTATCTACAGGCCTACATAGGAACAGGTTCAGGGGGACACATACAAACACACTCCTGGAGACTCCTGAGAGATGAGCTGACTGGACAAAGGTGGTTCACATGTAGGGAGCATTATATATACTACTGTATATATCTCACACACACACACACACACACACACACACACACACACACACACACACACACACACACACACACACACACACACACACACACACACACACACACACACACACACTGGACACACACACACACACACACACACACACACACACACACACACACACACACACACACACACACACACACTGGATAAGGAGCTCTGTGAAGATGTTATTAAATACTCATATACTCACACAGTTTGTTTCCTTTTTGAAAAGGAAAGCCTCTCACGCTTCTCAACAATACCGTGACGTCAACCAGGGAGGGGGGGATTGGCTGCCTGCATGCCTCTTTGACTTGCCTGGTAGAACTGTGCTACGTGCCCAGAGTTGGAAACAGCTGTGCATCAGGATTCATTCAGGAAGAGCACTGTGAAGCTCCCACGCCTAGCCGATGGTGGATGATATTATAGCGAGTCAAAGGCACTTCAGTACCAAATGAGTGATCTGATAACCGGGTATTACTGGGTTGCCATAGATACCTAGGCTAGATATTATTGTGATACAAGTGAACATTTTGGATTGGCTATTTGGCCTGCTAACAAACTAGTCCTAATTAATTAAACATAATAAGAGGATAGTAGGCTACACAGCCTTTAGATACCTAGGCTACTGTATATATAAACATGTGTTAGTATATAGAGAATAGTAAGCTACACAGCCTTTAGATACCTAGGCTACTATATATATAACATGTGTTAGTATAGAGAGAATAGTAAGCTACACAGCCTTTAGATACCTAGGCTACTGTATATATAACATGTGTTAGTATATAGAGAATAGTAAGCTACACAGCTAGATACCTAGGCTACTGTATATATAACATGTGTTAGTATATAGAGAATAGTAAGCTACACAGCCTTTAGATACCTAGGCTACTGTATATATAACATGTGTTAGTATATAGAGAATAGTAAGCCTACACAGCCTTTAGATACCTAGGGCTACTGTATATATAACATGTGTTAGTATAGAGAGAATAGTAAGCTACACAGCCTTTAGATACCTAGGCTACTGTATATATAACATGTGTTAGTATATAGAGAGAATAGTAAGCTACACAGCCTTTAGATACCTAGGCTACTGTATATATAACATGTGTTAGTACCTATACTATATATAGAATAGTATGTAGAGAGAATAGTAAGCTACACAGCCTTTAGATACCTAGGCTACTGTATATATAACATGTGTTAGTATAGAGAGAATAGTAAGCTACACAGCCTTTAGATACCTAGGCTACTGTATATATAACATGTGTTAGTATATAGAGAATAGTAAGCTACACAGCCTTTAGATACCTAGGCTACTGTATATATAACATGTGTTAGTATATAGAGAATAGTAAGCTTGGTGTTTAGTATACACAGCCTTTAGATACCTAGGCTACTGTATATATAACATGTGTTAGTATATAGAGAATAGTAAGCTACACAGCCTTTAGATACCTAGGCTACTGTATATATAACATGTGTTAGTATATAGAGAATAGTATATAGCTACACAGCCTTTAGATACCTAGGCTACTGTATATATAACATGTGTTAGTATATAGAGAATAGTAAGCTACACAGCCTTTAGATACCTAGGCTACTGTATATATAACATGTGTTAGTATATAGAGAATAGTAAGCTACACAGCCTTTAGATACCTAGGCTACTGTATATATAACATGTGTTAGTATAAGCTAGAGAATAGTAAGCTACACAGCCTTTAGATACCTAGGCTACTGTATATA
>NW_026278535.1:0-885 GCF_023373465.1 Oncorhynchus keta | reverse complement strand
TCATGAACCGTGACAGTAGTTTTGCTTTACTCACTTTAACGTTCAGTGAACTCTCCATGACGGTGTTATTAGAACTGGAATCAGGACTGAGCCCAGCACGCTTTGTGATGAATCAAAAAAGGTCGCTGTAACTGGGTATTTCCTTGGCCTGTTCTGTGTTGAGACCAGCTTTCATGCCTAATTATCTGTGGATTATAGGGATCTCTACTGGCCATATGATATATTGTAGTTTCGTATATGTTTCTCTTTTTGTAGGATTGTAAATCTTTTTTGTTTTGAAAAGGAAAACAACAACACCATCACCAACAACAGCAATAAAGTCTTGTACCTTAAACACATTTAAACAAAAGCTAACACTTGAGATGATTTACAGTCTCCTCTAAACAGTTGATGTTGAGATGTGTCTGTTACTTGAACTCTGTGAAGCATTTATTTGGGCTGCAATTTCTGAGGCCAGTTTTTGCAAAAGTTCTTGAAATGCTCCATATTGACTGACCTTCATGTCTTAAAGTAATGATGGAATTTTTGTTTCTCTTTGGTTAGTTGAGCTGTTCTTGCCACAATATGGACATGGTCTTTTACCAAATAGGGCTATCTTCTGTATGCCAGCCCTACATTGTCACAACACAGCTGATTGGCTCAAATGCATTAATAAGGAAAGAAATTCCACAAATGTACTTTTGACAAGGCACAGCTGTTAATTGAAATGCATTCCAGGTGACTACCTGGGATATTTAGCTCAGTCTTATGGCCTTGAGCTTTTTCAGTCTCTCGGTCCCAGCTTTGATGCACCTGTACTGACCTTGCCTTCTGGAGGATAGCGGGGGAACATGATTCATGGCTTTTCTAGCTTTTCTATTTCCCTTTGTAGCCCGTGATTGTCAG
>NW_026278534.1:0-5875 GCF_023373465.1 Oncorhynchus keta | reverse complement strand
TGAGTTTCCTCCTGAGTTTCCTCCTGAGTTTCCTCATCATATATTTGATACAACAACCACCACGTATTGTACAACATGTGCATGAGAACAAAATTGAACCACCATTGATTGGCAGATTGTGATCAGTTTAATGTCTTTGTCTTTGTTGGTAATGCTGTTATTGTTCCTGTTGTTCTTTCATGTGTTTAAGACATGACATTTTGCAATATGGTAAAAGTTTTTTCATGTGTAGTTTTAGGCCTATGTCCTTTCTTTACTAATACAATCATACTGGTCTGTTTTGACCGGTGAACTCAACAAATGCTATTTTGTGACATTATTTAAAAATTAGAAAATGGTTTCAAAACAAATGTCCTTGTTAAACTTTGACACAAAGTAGTCTGTGATAAATAGCACAATATATTTTATCTGAGATTTTTGTCATAGTCAAAAATAATTAATATAAATCTTTCCAGATCCTTGAAATCCTTCGCCTGCACTTTTGACGGCCCTCTTCAATTCAAACCACAGCTTTTTAACGGGTTTCATGTCCGGAGACTCTGAAAATGTTCATTTTTGTGACCTATCAACACATTTGTTTTGTGAATTTTGATGTTTTTTTGGGGGGGGAAATTGTCTTTCTGGAAGATGCGTCCAAGTTCCACTGAGTGTTTCTTTTCTGCTGCAACCCACCACTGGTATGTGTGACCATAGAGCTGAATATTCATGTCATTTAACAAATACGACTGCCTGGAGTTTGCTAAATATAGAATTAGCACATGGATTGGAACCAGTGTTTTGGTCAGATGAAATTAAAATAGAGTTCTTTGGCACACCAGTGGTGGGTTTGGTGTTGAAATGAGAAGGCGTGAGCAGAAAAGAAACCCCATAACTACTGTAATAAATATGGTTGTTGGATGCCTGATGTTATGGGGTTGTTTAGTTTCCACGGGTGTTGAGACCCCTTTTCATCAGACACTTCAATACGTTCTCCCTCACTGCTCGAACAACCAGAGCCACTGACTGTCACCGCTCTGAAGCTGCCAACATCCCCTCCTCTCCGGGGTCGTTAGGAGGTCACGAGGCAAGCGGGGGGCAAACCAAAACAGACGCTCTTTTCTGTCTGGTATCTAAGTGCCGACAGCCAGACGGAAGAAAACAAGCTTTATGACTACAGGGTGTTCCAGAGTGCACCATCTGTCTCCGTGGCAACCGGCTCCTCTACAATGTTCCGTGGTTTACAGTCCCAGTCGGTATTAGATGGAACGTCGTGGTTACCTGGGTTACCCCATTGACTCTCAGCAACAACAAAACATTGTGCAAAACAATTGTTTTTGCTGTCTGCTTGTTTTAGTCAATTACAAAATTACATTTAAGACAAGCACAACATGTCTAAAGACGACTTTTCAACATTGTCTGCTCCGGAGAGTTCTCACTACTTAAAAAAAACATACTATTGTAGAGCTTCCCTCGCGCCCCTTTTAATTACAGTGTTAGCAGGCAAGTGATTGAATGACTGTTAGCTACCTACCAACCAGAACATTAAAGCTAGCCAAGACCAGCAACACAAACAAACTGACTGTAAAGCTACAAGTAGTGAGTGTTAGCTACCTACCAACCAGAACATTAAAGCTAGCCAAGACCAACAACACAAACAAACTGACTGTAAAGCTACAAGTAGTGAGTGTTAGCTACCTACCAACCAGAACATTAAAGCTAGCCAAGACCAGCAACACAAACAAACTAAAAGCTACAAGTAGTGAGTGTTAGCTACCTACCAACCAGAACATTAAAGCTAGCCAAGACCAGCAACACAAACAAGCTAAAAGCTACAAGTAGTGAGTGGAGTTAAAAAAAAACGGACTATACTAAACAAGTTACATGTCTTACTCGTGAGGAAATATTTTTCACACACATAGATACTTGTCCCCACAATATCCACGCGGAATACCCTCCCAGGCCCTACGTGGGAACATTGGAAACACTCGGTCGGGATTTTTGACCTGGTATTTTTTTTTGACCTGATATGTAACCTGTAGGTAGCTAACAGTAATTCAATCACTTGCCTGCTAACACTGTCATTAAAAGGGTCGCGAGGGAAGCTCTACAATAGTATGTTTGTTTTTTTAAGTAGTGAGATCTCTCCGGGGGAGACAAGTCGTCTTTTGTACATTGAACAACACAGAAGCTTTTCGTTTTGTTATTTCTGTGTAACAAGAAATCAACGGCGAAGTTGGCTTTTTAAAATGGGGGTCAATGGGAAAGACTGTTTGTTTCCCCCAATTTGTGTGTGTGGTTTAGGGGAATTCCATATATTTATGTGAATATTGACTGGGTCTCACTGTGTAATTTTCTTCTTCCTTCTTACGTTGCCCTTTCTCTCTCTACTAGCTCTGTCTGCATCCATCAAACAAGGATTTCTCTCTCTACTAGCTCTGTCTGCATTCATCAAACAAGGATTTCTCTCTCTACTAGCTCTGTCTGCATTCATCAAACAAGGAGTTCTCTCTCTACTAGCTCTGTCTGCATTCATCAAACAAGGATTTCTCTCTCTACTAGCTCTGTCTGCATTCATCAAACAAGGAGTTCTCTCTCTACTAGCTCTGTCTGCATCCATCAAACAAGGAGTTCTCTCTCTACTAGCTCTGTCTGCATCCATCAAACAAGGAGTTCTCTCTCTACTAGCTCTGTCTGCATCCATCAAACAAGGAGTTCTCTACTAGCTCTGTCTGCATCCATCACTTCTCTCTCTACTAGCTCTGTCTGCATACATCAAACAAGGAGTTCTCTCTCTACTAGCTCTGTCTGCATCCATCAAACAAGGAGTTCTCTCTCTACTAGCTCTGTCTGCATACATCAAACAAGGAGTTCTCTCTCTACTAGCTCTGTCTGCATCCATCAAACAAGGAGTTCTCTCTCTACTAGCTCTGTCTGCATCCATCAAACAAGGAGTTCTCTCTACTAGCTCTGTCTGCATACATCAAACAAGGAGTCTACTCTCTACTAGCTCTGTCTGCATCCATCAAACAAGGAGTTCTCTCTCTCTACTAGCTCTGTCTGCATCCATCAAACAAGGAGTTCTCTCTCTACTAGCTCTGTCTGCATCCATCAAACAAGGAGTTCTCTCTCTACTAGCTCTGTCTGCATCCATCAAACAAGGAGTTCTCTCTCTACTAGCTCTGTCTGCATCCATCAAACAAGGAGTTCTCTCTCTACTAGCTCTGTCTGCATCCATCAAACAAGGAGTTCTCTCTGCTAGCTCTGTCTGCATACATCAAACAAGGAGTTCTCTCTCTGCTAGCTCTGTCTGCATCCATCAAACAAGGAGTTCTCTCTCTACTAGCTCTGTCTGCATCCATCAAACAAGGATTTCTCTATCTACTAGCTCTGTCTGCATCCATCAAACAAGGAGTTCTCTATCTGCTAGCTCTGTCTGCATCCTAGCTCTGTCTGCATTCATCAAACAAGGAGTTCTCTCTCTACTAGCTCTGTCTGCATCCATCAAACAAGGAGTTCTCTCTCTACTAGCTCTGTCTGCATTCATCAAACAAGGATTTCTCTCTCTACTAGCTCTGTCTGCATTCATCAAACAAGGAGTTCTCTCTCTACTAGCTCTGTCTGCATTCATCAAACAAGGAGTTCTCTCTCTACTAGCTCTGTCTGCATTCATCAAACAAGGATTTCTCTCTCTACTAGCTCTGTCTGCATTCATCAAACAAGGAGTTCTCTCTCTACTAGCTCTGTCTGCATTCATCAAACAAGGATTTCTCTCTCTGCTAGCTCTGTCTGCATTCATCAAACAAGGAGTTCTCTCTCTACTAGCTCTGTCTGCATTCATCAAACAAGGAGTTCTCTCTCTACTAGCTCTGTCTGCATTCATCAAACAAGGAGTTCTCTCTCTGCTAGCTCTGTCTGCATCCATCAAACAAGGAGTTCTCTACTCTAGCTCTGTCTGCATTCATCAAACAAGGAGTTCTCTCTCTACTAGCTCTGTCTGCATCCATCAAACAAGGAGTTCTCTCTCTACTAGCTCTGTCTGCATACATCAAACAAGGGAGTTCTCTCTCTGCTAGCTCTGTCTGCATACATCAAACAAGGAGTTCTCTACTAGCTCTGTCTGCATCCATCAAACAAGGAGTTCTCTCTACTAGCTCTGTCTGCATTCATCAAACAAGGAGTTCTCTACTAGCTCTGTCTGCATCCATCAAACAAGGAGTTCTCTCTCTACTAGCTCTGTCTGCATCCATCAAACAAGGAGTTCTCTCTACTAGCTCTGTCTGCATCCATCAAACAAGGAGTTCTTCTCTCTACTAGCTCTGTCTGCATTCATCAAACAAGGAGTTCTCTCTCTACTATCTCTGTCTGCATTCATCAAAACAAGGAGTTCTCTCTCTGCTAGCTCTGTCTGCATCCATCAAACAAGGAGTTCTCTCTACTAGCTCTGTCTGCATCCATCAAACAAGGAGTTCTCTCTCTGCTAGCTCTGTCTGCATTCATCAAACAAGGAGTTCTCTACTAGCTCTGTCTGCATCCATCAAACAAGGAGTTCTCTCTACTAGCTCTGTCTGCATCCATCAAACAAGGAGTTTCTTCTACTAGCTCTGTCTGCATCCATCAAACAAGGAGTTCTACTAGCTCTGTCTGCATTCATCAAACAAGGAGTTCTCTCTCTGCTAGCTCTGTCTGCATCCATCAAACAAGGAGTTCTCTCTACTAGCTCTGTCTGCATCCATCAAACAAGGAGTTCTCTCTCGACTAGCTCTGTCTGCATCCATCAAACAAGGAGTTCTCTACTAGCTCTGTCTGCATCCATCAAACAAGGATTTCTCTCTACTAGCTCTGTCTGCATTCATCAAACAAGGATTCAGCTCTGAGTTCTCTGCTAGCTCTGTCTGCATCCATCAAACAAGGATTTCTCTCTCTACTAGCTCTGTCTGCATTCATCAAACAAGGAGTTCTCTCTACTAGCTCTGTCTGCATCCATCAAACAAGGAGTTCTCTACTAGCTCTGTCTGCATTCATCAAACAAGGAGTTCTCTACTAGCTCTGTCTGCATCCATCAAACAAGGAGTTCTCTCTACTAGCTCTGTCTGCATCCATCAAACAAGGATTTCTCTCTACTAGCTCTGTCTGCATCCATCAAACAAGGAGTTCTTCTCTACTAGCTCTGTCTGCATCCATCAAACAAGGATTTTCAGCTCTGTCTGCATCCATCAAACAAGGAGTTCTCTCTACTAGCTCTGTCTGCATCCATCAAACAAGGAGTTCTCTCTCTACTAGCTCTGTCTGCATCCATCAAACAAGGATTTCTCTCTCTACTAGCTCTGTCTGCATCCATCAAACAAGGAGTTCTCTCTCTACTAGCTCTGTCTGCATCCATCAAACAAGGAGTTCTCTCTCTACTAGCTCTGTCTGCATCCATCAAACAAGGAGTTCTCTCTCTACTAGCTCTGTCTGCATCCATCAAACAAGGAGTTCTCTCTCTACTAGCTCTGTCTGCATCCATCAAACAAGGAGTTCTCTCTCTACTAGCTCTGTCTGCATCCATCAAACAAGGAGTTCTCTCTCTACTAGCTCTGTCTGCATCCATCAAACAAGGAGTTCTCTCTCTACTAGCTCTGTCTGCATCCATCAAACAAGGAGTTCTCTCTCTACTAGCTCTGTCTGCATCCATCAAACAAGGAGTTCTCTCTCTACTAGCTCTGTCTGCATCCATCAAACAAGGAGTTCTCTCTCTACTAGCTCTGTCTGCATCCATCAAACAAGGAGTTCTCTCTCTACTAGCTCTGTCTGCATCCATCAAACAAGGAGTTCTCTCTCTACTAGCTCTGTCTGCATCCATCAAACAAGGAGTTCTCTCTCTACTAGCTCTGTCTGCATCCATCAAACAAGGAGT
>NW_026278533.1:0-21556 GCF_023373465.1 Oncorhynchus keta | reverse complement strand
ACCTAGTTAGTTGGAAAGGGGGATACCTAGTCAGTTGGAAAGAGGGGATACCTAGTCAGGAAAGGGAAAGGGCATGGTCATTGGAAAGGGAAAGGGGGATACCTAGTCAGTTGGAAAGGGGGGATACCTAGTTAGTTGGAAAGGGAAAGGGGGATACCTAGTCAGTTGGAAAGGGAAAGGGGGTAGCTAGTCAGTTGACAGGCAGGAATCAACTGATTGTATTGTATAATGACAGGCAGGAATCAACAGATTGTATTGTATAATGACAGGCAGGAATCAACAGATTGTATTGTATAATGACAGGCAGGAATCAACAGCTTGTATTGTATAATGACAGGCAGGAATCAACAGATTGTATTGTATAATGACAGGCAGGAATCAACAGATTGTATAATGACAGGCAGGAATCAACAGATTCTTCCCTCCTCCTCTCTCCCCCTTCCCGACCCTCCTCCTCTCTCCCCACCTTCCCTATCCTCCTCCTCCCTCCTCTCCCCTTCCCTACCCTCCTCCCCCACCCTCCCCTACCCTCCTATCTCCCCCTTCCCTACCCTCCTCCTTGATCAGTAGGGTCTCAGTATTCTCCTGGTTCCCCCTGAGGGAGGGATAGGCACCAGAGTCTTTCTGTCTTTAGAAAAATCAAGGAGTTAAATCTCTCTGTATCCAGTACTGATCTTCTGTGTAATTCCCTTTATTCTGACGGAGAAGGTGTCAAAGGGGGTCATGTGAGCTGGCCAGGGAGAATAGACTTACCACTTTGACAGTTCAACTGAATAGAGAGAAAGGGACAGAGAGGATAGAGAGAAAGAGACAGAGAGGATAGAGAGAAAGGGACAGAGAGGGAGAGGGACAGAGAGGATAGAGAGAAAGGGACAGAGAGGATAGATAGAAAGGGACAGAGAGGATAGAGAGAAAGGGACAGAGAGGAGAGAGGGACAGAGAGGATAGAGAGGGACAGAGAGGAGAGGACAGAGAGGATAGAGAGAAAGGACAGAGAGGATAGAGAGAAAGAGAGACAGAGAGGATAGAGAGAAAGGGACAGAGAGGATAGAGAGAAAGGGACAGAGAGGATAGAGAGAAAGGGACAGAGAGGGAGAGGGACAGAGAGGATAGAGAGAAAGGGACAGAGAGGATAGAGAGAAAGGTACAGAGAGGATAGAGAGGGACAGAGAGGATAGAGAGAAAGGGACAGAGAGGGAGAGGGACAGAGAGGATAGAGAGAAAGGGACAGAGAGGATAGAGAGAAAGGTACAGAGAGGATAGAGAGAAAGGGACAGAGAGGATAGAGAGAAAGGGGACAGAGAGGGAGAGGGACAGAGAGGATAGAGAGAAAGGGACAGAGAGGGAGAGGGACAGAGAGGATAGAGAGAAAGGACAGAGAGGATAGAGAGAAAGGGACAGAGAGGGAGAGGGACAGAGAGGGACAGAGAGAGAAAGGGACAGAGAGGATAGAGAGAAAGGGACAGAGAGGATAGAGAGAAAGGACAGAGAGGGAGAGGGACAGAGAGGATAGAGAGAAAGGGACAGAGAGGATAGAGAGAAAGGGACAGAGAGGGAGAGGGACAGAGAGGATAGAGAGAAAGGGACAGAGAGGATAGAGAGAAAGGGACAGAGAGGATAGAGAGAAAGGGACAGAGAGGATAGAGAGAAAGGGAAAGAGAGGATAGAGAGAAAGGGACAGAGAGGATAGAGAGAAAGGGACAGAGAGGATAGAGAGAAAGGGACAGAGAGGATAGAGAGAAAGGGACAGAGAGGATAGAGAGAAAGGGAAAGAGAGGATAGAGAGAAAGGGACAGAGAGGGAGAGGGACAGAGAGGATAGAGAGAAAGGGACAGAGAGGATAGAGAGAAAGGGACAGAGAGGAGAGGACAGAGAGGATAGGAGAGAAAGGGAAAGAGAGGATAGAGGGAAAGGGACAGAGAGGGGGATAGAGAGACAGGGAAAGAGAGGATAGAGAGAAAGGGAAAGATAGGATAGAGAGAGAGGGAAAGAGAGGATAGAGAGAAGGGAAAGAGAGGATAGAGAGAAAGGGAAAGAGAGGATAGAGAGAGAGGGAAAGAGAGGATAGAGAGAGAGGGAAAGAGAGGATAGAGAGAAAGGGACAGAGAGGATAGAGAGAAAGGGACAGAGAGGGAGAGGGACAGAGAGGATAGAGAGAAAGGACAGAGAGGATAGAGAGAAAGGGACAGAGAGGGAGAAAGGACAGAGAGGGAGAGGACAGGGAAAGAGAGGATAGAGGAAAGGGACAGAGAGGATAGAGAGAAAGGGAAAGAGAGGATAGAGGGAGAGGGACAGAGAGGATAGAGAGAAAGGGAAAGAGAGGATAGAGAGAAAGGGAAAGAGAGGATAGAGAGAGGGAAAGAGAGGATAGAGAGAAAGGGAAAGAGAGGATAGAGAGAAGGGAAAGAGAGGATAGAGAGAGAGGGATAGAGCGTCTTCAGCAGGAGAATTAGCCCCATGTTTCAGCAAGCAAACTAAAGGGACGACATTGATACTGAAAGTGATTCCACTTCATTCAATCAATTCAGTCTTGGCTCAGTCCAGGTTTACCTGTCAGTCAGTGGCAGCTGGTGGGAGGAGCTATAGGAGGATAGGCTCATTCTATTGGCTGGAATGGAATCAACAGAACGGTACAAGACACATCAAACACATGGAAACCACATGATTGACTCAATTCCTCTCATTCCCATTCCAGCCAATAGAATGAGCCGGTCCCCCTATAGCTCCTCTCATCAGCCTCCACTGCTGTCATTGTCCTTGAAGAGTTCACTCACAGACAGACTGAGAATACTGGCCTCTCACTCAGACAAACTGAGAATACTGGCCTCTCACTCACAGACAGACTGAGATTACTGGTCTCTCACTCACAGACAGACTGAGAATACTGGCCTCTCACTCACAGACAGACTGAGAATACTGGCCTCTCACTCACAGACAGACTGAGAATACTTGCCTCTCACTCACAGACAGACTGAGAATACTGGCCTCTCACTCACAGACAGACTGAGAATACTGGCCTCTCACTCACAGACAAACTGAGAATACTGGTCTCTCACTCACAGACAGACTGAGAATACTGGCCTCTCACTCACAGACAGACTGAGAATACTGGCCTCTCACTCACAGACAAACTGAGAATACTGGCCTCTCACTCACAGACAGACTGAGAATACTGGCCTCTCACTCACAGACAGACTGAGAATACTGGCCTCTCACTCACAGACAAACTGAGAATACTGGCCTCTCACTCACAGACAGACTGAGAATACTGGCCTCACAGTGGTTTCTCTTCAGCCTAGTTTTTAAAATGGCTGCTCTTAAAGTAAGGTTCATCAGACTGAGAACACTGGCCTCTCCCACAGTGGTTTCTCTTCAGCCTAGTTTTTAAAATGGCTGCTCCTAAAGTAAGGTTAATCAGACTGAGAACACTGGCCTCTCCTCACAGTGGTTTCTCTTCAGCCTAGTTTTTAAAATGGCTGCTCTTAAAGTAAGGTTAATCAGACTGAGAACACTGGCCTCTCCCACAGTGGTTTCTCTTCAGCCTAGTTTTTAAAATGGCTGCTCCTAAAGTAAGGTTCATCAGACTGAGAACACTGGCCTCTCCCACAGTGGTTTCTCTTCAGCCTAGTTTTTAAAATGGCTGCTCCTAAAGTAAGGTTCATCAGACTGAGAACACTGGCCTCTCCCACAGTGGTTTCTCTTCAGCCTAGTTTTTAAAATGGCTGCTCCTAAAGTAAGGTTCATCAGACTGAGAACACTGGCCTCTCCCACAGTGGTTTCTCTTCAGCCTAGTTTTTAAAATGGCTGCTCTTAAAGTAAGGTTAATCAGACTGATAAATACGTAAAAGTCTTTGTGCTTCTTTGTTTTTTTTAACACTTTGTATCTGATAATTAATAAGGTCGGTTTTATATGGAACATTTTCTCCCAGTGGAGAACTACTTCCTCTAAATCCCATTATCATATTATTTATTCTCTCATTAGACAGTGTTCTGAGCCCATTTAGTTGGTAAACTCTGCTGGGAGACGCAAATTGAAAACTTAGATTTAATTTTGTATTCAGTTCCCTATTTCCCAGGGAGTATCTCTGCCTCCAATGCCCTCATGCTATTAGTTATAACCATCAAGCTTTTACCATTAAGGTTTAGATGAAACGTGTCGTCAGAGAGCTCTGACCTTCATATTTACATTATCCTGCTATTTTACATTATAGTATTATAACTTATAGTATTATACATTATAGTATTATACATTATAGTATTATAACTTATAGTATTATACATTATAGTATTATAACTTATAGTATTATACATTATAGTATTATAACTTATAGTATTATACATTATAGTATTATAACTTATAGTATTATACATTATAGTATTATAACTTATAGTATTATACATTATAGTATTATAACTTATAGTATTATACATTATAGTATTATACATTATAGTATTATAACTTATAGTATTATACATTATAGTATTATAACTTATAGTATTATACATTATAGTATTTTACATTATAGTATTATAACTTATAGTATTATACATTATAGTATTTTACATTATAGTATTATACATTATAGTATTATAACTTATAGTATTTTACATTATAGTATTATAACTTATAGTATTATACATTATAGTATTATAACTTATAGTATTTTACATTATAGTATTATAACTTATAGTATTATACATTATAGTATTATAACTTATAGTATTTTACATTATAGTATTATAACTTATAGTATTATACATTATAGTATTATAACTTATAGTATTTTACATTATAGTATTATAACTTATAGTATTATACATTATAGTATTATAACTTATAGTATTTTACATTATAGTATTATAACTTATAGTATTATACATTATAGTATTATAACTTATAGTATTTTACATTATAGTATTATAACTTATAGTATTATACATTATAGTATTATAACTTATAGTATTTTACATTATAGTATTATAACTTATAGTATTATACATTATAGTATTATAACTTATAGTATTATACATTATAGTATTATAACTTATAGTATTATACATTATAGTATTATAACTTATAGTATTTTACATTATAGTATTATAACTTATAGTATTTTACATTATAGTATTATACATTATAGTATTTTACATTATAGTATTATACATTATAGTATTATAACTTATAGTATTTTACATTATAGTATTATAACTTATAGTATTTTACATTATCCTGTTCAACTATTATACATTATAGTATTATACATTATAGTATTATACATTATAGTATTATACCTTATAGTATTATAACTTATAGTATTATACATTATCCTGTTCAACTATTATACATTATAGTATTATAACTTATAGTATTTTACATTATAGTATTATAACTTATAGTATTTTAGTATAGTATTATACATTATACCTTATAGTATTTTACATTATATAGTATTATACATTATTTACCTGATAGTATTATACATTATACCTGTAGTTTATACATTATAGTATTATACATTATAGTATTTTACATTATAGTATTATACCTGATAGTATTTTACATTATAGTATTATACATTATAGTATTATACATTATAGTATTATACCTGATAGTATTTTACATTATAGTATTATACATTATAGTATTTTTCATTATAGTATTTTACATTATAGTATTTTACATTATCCTGTTCAACTATTATACCTTATAGTATTATACCTGATAGTATTTTACATTCTAGTATTATACCTGATAGTATTTTACATTCTAGTATTATACCTGATAGTATTTTACATTCTAGTATTATACCTGATAGTATTTTACATTATAGTATTATACCTGATAGTCTTATACCTTATAGTATTTTACATTATAGTATTATACCTGATAGTATTTTACATTATAGTATTACACATTATACCTGATAGTATTTTACATTATAGTATTATACCTGATAGTATTTTACATTATAGTATTATACATTATAGTATTATACCTTATAGTATTTTACATTATAGTATTATACATTATAGTATTTTACATTATAGTATTTTACATTATAGTATTATACCTTATAGTATTTTACATTATAGTATTTTACATTATAGTATTTTACATTATAGTATTATACCCTATAGTATTATACATTATAGTATTATACATTATACATTATAGTATTATACCTTATAGTATTATACATTATAGTATTTTACATTATAGTATTTTACATTATAGTATTATACATTATAGTATTATACATTATAGTATTATACCTTATAGTATTATACATTATAGTATTATACATTATAGTATTATACATTATACATTATAGTATTATACCTTATAGTATTTTACATTATAGTATTATACCTTATAGTATTATACCTTATAGTATTTTACATTATAGTATTATACATTATAGTATTATACCTTATAGTATTTTACATTATAGTATTATACATTATAGTATTATACCTTATAGTATTATACATTATAGTATTATACATTATAGTATTATAGTATAGTATTATACATTATAGTATTATACCTTATAGTATTATACCTTATAGTATTATACCTTATAGTATTATACATTATAGCATTATACATTATAGTATTATACCTTGTAGTATTATACCTTATAGTATTATAGTATAGTATTATACATTATAGTATTATACCTTATAGTATTTTTACAATATACCTTATAGTATTATACATTATAATATTTTAGTTTAGTATTTTACATGACACCTTATAGTATTATACCTTATAGTATTATACCTTATAGTATTATACATTATAGTATTATAGTATAGTATTATACATTATAGTATTATACCTTGTAGTATTTTAGTATAGTATTTTACATGATACGCTATAGGCATCCATAAAGATCATCAGGGACAACAACCACCCGAGCCACTGCCTGTTCACCCTGCTTTCATCCAGAAGGCGAGGTCAGTACAGGTGCATCAAAGCAGGGACCGAGAGACTGAAAACAGCTTCTATCTCAAGGCCATCAGACTGTTAACCAGCCATCACTAACTCAGAGAGACTGAAAAACAGCTTCTATCTCCAGGCCATCAGACTGTTAACCAGCACATCACTAACTCAGAGAGACTGAAAACAGCTTCTATCTCCAGGCCATCAGACTGTTAAACAGCCTCCACTAGTCAGCTTCTATCTCAAGGCCATCAGACTGTTAACCAGCCATCACTAGTCAGCTTCTATCTCAAGGCCATCAGACTGTTAAACAGCCATCACTAACTCAGAGAGACTGAAAAACAGCTTCTATCTCAAGGCCATCAGACTGTTAAACAGCCACCACTAGTCAGCTTCTATCTCCAGGCCATCAGACTGTTAAACAGCCACCACTAGTCAGCTTCTATCTCCAGGCCATCAGACTGTTAAACAGCCACCACTAGTCAGCTTCTATCTCAAGGCCATCAGACTGTTAAACAGCCATCACTAGTCAGCTTCTATCTCAAGGCCATCAGACTGTTAAACAGCCATCACTAGTCAGCTTCTATCTCAAGGCCATCAGACTGTTAAACAGCCATCACTAGTCAGCTTCTATCTCAAGGCCATCAGACTGTTAAACAGCCATCACTAGTCAGCTTCTATGTCAAGGCCATCAGACTGTTAAACAGCCACCACTAGTCAGCTTCTATCTCAAGGCCATCAGACTGTTAAACAGCCATCACTAGTCAGCTTCTATCTCAAGGCCATCACTGTTAAACAGCCATCACTAGTCAGCTTCTATCTCAAGGCCATCAGACTGTTAAACAGCCACCACTAGTCAGCTTCTATCTCAAGGCCATCAGACTGTTAAACAGCCATCACTAGTCAGCTTCTATCTCAAGGCCATCAGACTGTTAAACAGCCATCACTAGTCAGCTTCTATCTCAAGGCCATCAGACTGTTAAACAGCCATCACTAGTCAGCTTCTATCTCAAGGCCATCAGACTGTTAAACAGCCATCACTAGTCAGCTTCTATCTCAAGGCCATCAGACTGTTAAACAGCCACCACTAGTCAGCTTCTATCTCAAGGCCATCAGACTGTTAACCAGCCATCACTAGTCAGCTTCTATCTCAAGGCCATCAGACTGTTAAACAGCCATCAGTAGTCAGCTTCTATCTCAAGGCCATCAGACTGTAAACAGCCATCACTAGTCAGCTTCTATCTCAGAGTTGGAGCTCTGTTTTATCGATGATGAAGGGTAGAGTTGGAGCTCTGTTTTATCGATGATGAAGGGCAGAGTTGGAGCTCTGTTTTATCGATGATGAAGGGCAGAGTTGGAGCTCTGTTTTATCGATGATGAAGGGCAAGAGTTTGAGCTCTGTTTTATCGATGATGAAGGGCAAGAGTTTGAGCTCTGTTTTATCGGTGATGAACGGTAGAGTTGGAGCTCTGTTTTATCGGTGATGAAGGACAGAGTTGGAGCTCTGTTTTATCGATGATGAAGGGCAGAGTTGGAGCTCTGTTTTATCGATGATGAACGGTAGAGTTGGAGCTCTGTTTTATCGATGATGAAGGGTAGAGTTGGAGCTCTGTTTTATCGATGATGAATGGCAGAGTTGGAGCTCTGTTTTATCGATGATGAAGGGCAGAGTTGGAGCTCTGTTTTATCGATGATGAAGGGCAGAGTTGGAGCTCTGTTTTATCGATGATGAAGGGCAGAGTTGGAGCTCTGCTTTATCGATGATGAAGGGTAGAGTTGGAGCTCTGTTTTATCGATGATGAAGGGCAGAGTTGGAGCTCTGTTTTATCGATGATGAAGGGTAGAGTTGGAGCTCTGTTTTATCGATGATGAAGGGTAGAGTTGGAGCTCTGTTTTATCGATGATGAAGGGTAGAGTTGGAGCTCTGCTTTATCGATGATGAAGGGTAGAGTTGGAGCTCTGTTTTATCGATGACGAAGGGCAGAGTTGGAGCTCTGTTTTATCGATGATGAAGGGCAGAGTTGGAGCTCTGTTTCATCGATGATGAAGGGCAGAGTTGTAGCTCTGTTTTATCGATGACGAAGGGCAGAGTTGGAGCTCTGTTTTATCGATGATGAAGGGCAGAGTTGGAGCTCTGTTTTATCGATGACGAAGGGCAGAGTTGGAGCTCTGTTTTATCGATGACGAAGGGCAGAGTTGGAGCTCTGTTTTATCGATGATGAAGGGCAGAGTTGGAGCTCTGTTTTATCGATGATGAAGGGCAGAGTTGGAGCTCTGTTTTATCGATGACGAAGGGCAGAGTTGGAGCTCTGTTTTATCGATGATGAAGGGCAGAGTTGGAGCTCTGTTTTATCGATGATGAAGGGCAGAGTTGGAGCTCTGTTTTATCGATGATGAAGGGCAGAGTTGGAGCTCTGTTTTATCGGTGATGAAGGGTAGAGTTGGAGCTCTGTTTTATCGATGATGAAGGGTAGAGTTGGAGCTCTGTTTTATCGATGATGAAGGGTAGAGTTGGAGCTCTGTTTTATCGATGATGAAGGGCAGAGTTGGAGCTCTGTTTTATCGATGATGAAGGGCAGAGTTGGAGCTCTGTTTTATCGATGATGAAGGGCAGAGTTGTAGCTCTGTTTTATCGATGACGAAGGGCAGAGTTGGAGCTCTGTTTTATCGATGATGAAGGGCAGAGTTGGAGCTCTGTTTTATCGATGACGAAGGGCAGAGTTGGAGCTCTGTTTTATCGATGACGAAGGGCAGAGTTGGAGCTCTGTTTTATCGATGATGAAGGGCAGAGTTGGAGCTCTGTTTTATCGATGACGAAGGGCAGAGTTGGAGCTCTGTTTTATCGATGATGAAGGGCAGAGTTGGAGCTCTGTTTTATCGATGATGAAGGGCAGAGTTGGAGCTCTGTTTTATCGATGACGAAGGGCAGAGTTGGAGCTCTGTTTTATCGATGACGAAGGGCAGAGTTGGAGCTCTGTTTTATCGATGACGAAGGGCAGAGTTGGAGCTCTGTTTTATCGATGATGAAGGGCAGAGTTGGAGCTCTGTTTTATCGATGATGAAGGGCAGAGTTGGAGCTCTGTTTTATCGATGATGAAGGGCAGAGTTGGAGCTCTGTTTTATCGATGACGAAGGGCAGAGTTGGAGCTCTGTTTTATCGATGACGAAGGGCAGAGTTGGAGCTCTGTTTTATCAGTGATGAAGGGCACTAGGCGGAAGACAGATTATAAAATGAGTGTCTCTTGTATTTACTGACTGTTCTGTTAGTTTTCCTTTCATTCTAACAACGTCTGTCTCATAACGGGTAACTTCACAACTTTAACATACAAGAATGAACCAAATCAACCAGTCAAATGTATTTATATAGCCCTTCGTACATCAGCTGATATCTCAAAGTGCTGTACAGAAACCCAGCCTAAAACCCCCAAAAAGCAGGCAATGCAGGTGTAGATGCATGTTGTTGGTAAGGGAAAGGAAGCTAGGAAGGAACATAGGTGTCACACCCTGATCTGCTTCACCGGTCCTTGTGATTGTCTTCACCTCCACCTGGTGTGACGTATTTTCCCCAGTGTACTTATCCCTGTGTTTCCTGTCTCTCTGTTCCAGTGTATTTATCCCTGTGTTTCCTGTCTCTCTGTACCAGTGTATTTATCCCTGTGTTTCCTGTCTCTCTGTGTCAGTGTATTTATCCCTGTGTTTCCTGTCTCTCTGTGTCAGTGTATTTATCCCTGTGTTTCCTGTCTCTCTGTACCAGTGTATTTATCCCTGTGTTTCCTGTCTCTCTATACCAGTGTATTTATCCCTGTGTTTCCTGTCTTTCTGGGCCAGTGTATCTATCCCTGTGTTTCCTGTGTCTCTGTAGCAGTCTATTTATCCCTGTGTTTCCTGTCTCTCTGTACCAGTGTATTTATCCCTGTGTTTCCTGTCTCTCTGTACCAGTGTATTTATCCCTGTGTTTCCTGTCTCTCTGTACCAGTGTATTTATCCCTGTGTTTCCTGTCTCTCTGTACCAGAGTATTTATCCCTGTGTTTCCTGTCTCTCTGTGTCAGTGTATTTATCCCTGTGTTTCCTGTCTCTCTGTACCAGTGTATTTATCCCTGTGTTTCCTGTCTGTCTGTACCAGTGTATTTATCCCTGTGTTCCCTGTCTCTCTGTACCAGAGTATTTATCCCTGTGTTTCCTGTCTCTCTGTACCAGAGTATTTATCCCTGTGTTTCCTGTCTCTTTATACCAGTGTATTTATCCCTGTGTTTCCTGTCTCTCTGTGTCAGTGTATTTATCCCTGTGTTTCCTGTCTCTTTATACCAGTGTATTTATCCCTGTGTTTCCTGTCTCTCTGTACCAGAGTATTTATCCCTGTGTTTCCTGTCTCTTTATACCAGTGTATTTATCCCTGTGTTTCCTGTCTCTCTGTGTCAGTGTATTTATCCCTGTGTTTCCTGTCTCTCTGTGTCAGTGTATTTATCCCTGTGTTTCCTGTCTCTCTGTGTCAGTGTATTTATCCCTGTGTTTCCTGTCTCTCTGTGTCAGTGTATTTATCCCTGTGTTTCCTGTCTCTCTGTACCAGTGTATTTATCCCTGTGTTTCCTGTCTCTCTGTACCAGTGTATTTATCCCTGTGTTTCCTGTCTCTCTGTGTCAGTGTATTTATCCCTGTGTTTCCTGTCTCTCTGTGCCAGTGTATTTATCCCTGTGTTTCCTGTCTCTCTGTACCAGTGTATTTATCCCTGTGTTTCCTGTCTTTCTGTGCCAGTGTATTTATCCCTGTGTTTCCTGTCTCTCTGTACCAGTGTATTTATCCCTGTGTTTCCTGTCTCTCTGTACCAGTGTATTTATCCCTGTGTTTCCTGTCTCTCTGTACCAATTCACCTTGTATGTTCAAGTCAACCAGCGTGTTTCCCCAAAGCTTTTATCTTCTTCTAGTCCTCCCGGTTTTGACCGATGTCCTGTTTTTCTGGACTCCATTCTGCCTGCCTGACCATTCTACCTGCCTGACCATTCAGCCTGACCATTCTACCTACCTGACCATTCTACCTGCCTGACCATTCTACCTGCCTGACCATTCAGCCTGACCATTCTACCTACCTGACCATTCTGCCTGCCTGACCATTCTGCCTGCCTGACCATTCTACCTGCCTGACCATTCTGCCTGCCTGACCATTCTACCTGCCTGACCATTCAGCCTGCCTGACCATTCAGTCTGCCTGACCATTCTGCCTGCCTGACCATTCTACCTGCCTGACCATTCTGACTACCTGACCATTCTACCTGCCTGACCATTCAGCCTGCCTGACCATTCAGTCTGCCTGACCATTCTGCCTGCCTGACCATTCTACCTGCCTGACCATTCTGCCTGCCTGACCATTCTGCCTGCCTGACCATTCTACCTGCCTGACCATTCTACCTGCCTGACCATTCTACCTGCCTGACCATTCTGCCTGACCATTCTACCTACCTGACCATTCTACCTGCCTGACCATTCAGCCTGCCTGACCATTCTACCTGCCTGACCATTCTACCTGCCTGACCATTCAGCCTGACCATTCAGCCTGACCATTCTACCTACCTGACCATTCAGCCTGCCTGACCATTCTACCTGCCTGACCATTCTACCTGCCTGACCATTCAGCCTGCCTGACCATTCTACCTGCCTGACCATTCTACCTGCCTGACCATTCAGCCTGACCATTCAGCCTGACCATTCTACCTGCCTGACCATTCAGCCTGCCTGACCATTCTACCTGCCTGACCATTCTACCTGCCCTGACCTCGAGCCTGCCAATTCTACCTGCCTGACCATTCTACCTGCCTGACCATTCTACCTGCCTGACCATTCTACCTGCCTGACCATTCAGCCTGCCTGACCATTCTACCTGCCTGACCATTCTACCTGCCTGACCATTCAGCCTGCCTGACCATTCTACCTGCCTGACCATTCAGCCTGACCATTCTACCTGCCTGACAATTCAGCCTGCCTGACCATTCTACCTGCCTGACCATTTTGCCTGCCTGACCATTCAGCCTGCCTGACCATTCAGCCTGCCTGACCATTCTACCTGCCTGACCATTCAGCCTGCCTGACCATTCAGCCTGCCTGACCATTCAGCCTGCCTGACCATTCTACCTGCCTGACCATTCAGCCTGCCGACCATTCTACCTGCCTGACCATTCTACCTGCCTGACCATTCTACCTGCCTGACCATTCAGCCTGCCTGACCATTCTGCCTGCCTGACCATTCTACCTGCCTGACCATTCAGCCTGCCTGACCATTCTACCTACCTGACCATTCAGCCTGCCTGACCATTCTGCCTGACCATTCTACCTGCCTGACCATTCTAGCTGCCTGACATTTCTGCCTGCCTGACCATTCTACCTGCCTGACCATTCTGCCTGCCTGACCATTCTGCCTGTCTGACCATTCAGCCTGCCTGACCATTCTGCCTGTCTGACCATTCTACCTACCTGACCATTCAGCCTGCCTGACCATTCTGCCTGCCTGACCATTCTGCCTGCCTGACCATTCTACCTACCTGACCATTCAGCCTGCCTGACCATTCAGCCTGTCTGACCATTCTACCTGACCATTCTACCTGCCTGACCATTCTACCTGCCTGACCATTCTGCCTGCCTGACCATTCTGCCTGCCTGACCATTCTGCCTGTCTGACCATTCTACCTACCTGACCATTCAGCCTGCCTGACCATTCTGCCTGACCATTCTACCTGCCTGACCATTCTACCTGCCTGACAATTCTGCCTGCCTGACCATTCTACCTGCCTGACCATTCTACCTGCCTGACCATTCTGCCTGCCTGACCATTCAGCCTGACCATTCTACCTGCCTGACCATTCAGCCTGCCTGACCATTCAGCCTGCCTGACCATTCTGCCTGCCTGACCATTCTACCTGCCTGACCATTCTACCTGCCTGACCATTCTACCTGCCTGACCATTCAGCCTGCCTGACCATTCTACCTGCCTGACCATTCTACCTGCCTGACCATTCTACCTGACCATTCTACCTGCCTGACCATTCTACCTGCCTGACCATTCTACCTGCCTGACCATTCTACCTGCCTGACCATTCAGCCTGACCATTCTACCTGCCTGACCATTCTACCTGACCATTCTACCTGACCATTCTACCTGCCTGACCATTCTACCTGCCTGACCATTCAGCCTGACCATTCTACCTGCCTGACCATTCTACCTGCCTGACCATTCTGCCTGACCATTCCGCCTGCCTGACCATTCAGTCTGCCTGACCATTCTACCTGCCTGACCATTCAGCCTGCCTGACCATTCAGCCTGCCTGACCATTCTACCTGCCTGACCATTCAGCCTGCCTGACCATTCAGTCTGCCTGACCATTCTAACTGCCTGACCATTCTGCCTGCCTGACCATTCTACCTGCCTGACCATTCAGCCTGCCTGACCATTCAGCCTGCCTGACCATTCTACCTGCCTGACCATTCTACCTGCCTGACCATTCTACCTGTCTGACCATTCTACCTGCCTGACCATTCAGCCTGCCTGACCATTCTACCTGCCTGACCATTCTACCTGCCTGACCATTCAGCCTGCCTGACTATTCTGCCTGACCATTCTACCTGCCTGACCATTCTACCTGCCTGACCATTCTACCTGCCTGACCATTCTACCTGCCTGACCATTCTACCTGCCTGACCATTCTGCCTGCCTGACCATTCAGCCTGCCTGACCATTCTACCTGCCTGACCATTCTACCTGCCTGACCATTCTACCTGCCTGACCATTCAGCCTGCCTGACTATTCTGCCTGACCATTCTACCTGCCTGACCATTCTACCTGCCTGACCATTCTACCTGCCTGACCATTCTACCTGCCTGACCATTCTGCCTGCCTGACCATTCTACCTGCCTGACCATTCTGCCTGCCTGACCATTCAGCCTGCCTGACCATTCAGTCTGCCTGACCATTCTACCTGCCTGACCATTCAGTCTGCCTGACCATTCTACCTACCTGACCATTCAGCCTGCCTGACCATTCAGTCTGCCTGACCATTCTACCTACCTGACCATTCAGTCTGCCTGACCATTCTACCTGCCTGACCATTCTACCTGCCTGACCATTCTACCTGCCTGACCATTCTGCCTGCCTGACCATTCTACCTGCCTGACCATTCTACCTGCCTGACCATTCAGCCTGCCTGACTATTCTGCCTGACCATTCTACCTGCCTGACCATTCTACCTGCCTGACCATTCTACCTGCCTGACCATTCTACCTGCCTGACCATTCTGCCTGCCTGACCATTCTGCCTGCCTGACCATTCAGTCTGCCTGACCATTCTACCTGCCTGACCATTCAGCCTGCCTGACCATTCAGTCTGCCTGACCATTCTACCTACCTGACCATTCAGTCTGCCTGACCATTCTACCTGCCTGACCATTCTACCTGCCTGACCATTCTACCTGCCTGACCATTCTACCTGCCTGACCATTCAGCCTGCCTGACCATTCAGCCTGCCTGACCATTCAGCCTGCCTGACCATTCTACCTGCCTGACCATTCAGTCTGCCTGACCATTCTACCTACCTGACCATTCAGCCTGCCTGACCATTCAGTCTGCCTGACCATTCTACCTGCCTGACCATTCTACCTGCCTGACCATTCTACCTGCCTGACCATTCTGCCTGCCTGACCATTCAGCCTGCCTGACCATTCTACCTGCCTGACCATTCTGCCTGCCTGACCATTCAGCCTGCCTGACCATTCAGCCTGCCTGACCATTCTACCTGCCTGACCATTCAGTCTGCCTGACCATTCTACCTGCCTGACCATTCTACCTGCCTGACCATTCTACCTGACCATTCTACCTGCCTGACCATTCTGTACCTCCTGAACTCTGACCTGGTCTTGACCTTTTGCCTGTCCATGACCGTTCTCTTGCCTCCCCTTTTGGATTGTTAATAAACATCTTGGACTCTAACCATCTGCCTCCTGTGTCTGCATCTGGGTCTCGCCTTGTGTCCGTATACTAGGAACCAGGCTCTGAGGGGTGACCAGTCCTCCCCTGGCTGTACTGGGTAGACCAGAGGAACCAGGCTCTGAGGGTGACCAGTCCTCCTCTGGCTGTACTGGGTAGACCAGAGGAACCAGGCTCTGGGGGTGACCAGTCCTCCTCTGGCTGTACTGGGTAGACCAGAGGAACCAGGCTCTGAGGGGTGACCAGTCCTCCTCTGGCTGTACTGGGTAGACCAGAGGAACCAGGCTCTGAGGGGTGACCAGTCCTCCTCTGGCTGTACTGGGTAGAGAGGAACCAGGCTCTGAGGGGTGGCCAGAGGAACCAGGCTCTGAGGGGTGGCCAGTCCTCCTCTGGCTGTACTGGGTAGACCAGAGGAACCAGGCTCTGAGGGGTGGCCAGTCCTCTACTGACTGTACTGGGTAGAGAGGAACCAGGCTCTGAGGGGTGGCCAGTCCTCCTCTGGCTGTACTGTGTAGACCAGAGGAACCAGGCTCTGAGGGGTGGCCAGTCCTCTACTGGCTGTACTGGGTAGACCAGAGGAACCAGGCTCTGAGGGGTGACCAGTCCTCTTCTGACTGTACTGGGTAGAGAGGAACCAGGCTCTGAGGGGTGACCAGTCCTCTTCTGACTGTACTGGGTAGAGAGGAACCCGGCTCTGAGGGTGACCAGTCCTCCTCTGACTGTACTGGGTAGACCAGAGGAACCAGGCTCTGAGGGGTGGCCAGTCCTCTACTGGCTGTACTGGGTAGACCAGAGGAACCAGGCTCTGAGGGGTGACCAGTCCTCTTCTGACTGTACTGGGTAGAGAGGAACCAGGCTCTGAGGGGTGACCAGTCCTCCTCTGGCTGTACTGGGTAGAGAGGAACCAGGCTCTGAGGGGTGACCAGTCCTCTACTGGCTGTACTGGGTAGAGAGGAACCAGGCTCTGAGGGGTGACCAGTCTTCCTCTGGCTGTACTGGGTAGAGAGGAACCAGGCTCTGAGGGGTGACCAGTCCTCTACTGACTGTACTAGGTAGACCAGAGGAACCAGGCTCTGAGGGGTGACCAGTCCTCTACTGGCTGTACAGGGTAGAGAGGAACCAGGCTCTGAGGGGTGACCAGTCCTCTACTGGCTGTACTGGGTAGAGAGGAACCAGGCTCTGAGGGGTGGCCAGTCCTCTACTGACTGTACTGGGTAGAGAAGAACCAGGTTCTGAGGGGTGGTCAGTCCTCTACTGACTGTACTGGGTAGAGAGGAACCAGGCTCTGAGGGGTGTCCAGTCCTCTACTGGCTGTGCCGGGTGGAGATTATAACAGAACATGGACAAGATGTTCAAACGTTCATAAATGACCAGCAGGGTCAAATAATAATAGTCACAGTGGTTGTAGAGGGTGCAGCAAGTCAGCACCTCAGGAGTAAATGTCAGTTTCGAGTGATGATCATTCAGAGTTTGAGACAGCAGGTGCGGTAGAGAGAGAGAGTTGAAAACAGCAGGTCTGGGACAGGTAGCACGTCCGGTGAACAGGTCAGGATTCCATAGCTGATCATTCAGAGTATCTCTACCACTCCTGCTGTCTCTAGAGAGTTGAAAACAGCAGGTCTGGGACAGGTAGCACCACATTCAGAGTATCTCTACCACTCCCGCTGTCTCTAGAGAGTTGAAAACAACAGGTCTGGGACAGGTAGCACGTCCGGTGAACAGGTCAGGATTCCATAGCCGCAGGCAGAACAGTTGAAACGGGAGTGACAGCACGGCCAGGTGGACTGGGGGCAGCCAGGAGTCATCATGCCAGGTATTCCTGAGGCATGGCCCTAGGGCTCAGATCCTCAGAGAGAAGAGAATTAGAGAGAGCATACTGAAATTCACACAGGACACTGGATAGGACAAGAGAGGTACTAGAGTACTAGAATTAGAGAGAGAATTAGAGAGAGAATTAGAGAGAGAATTGGAGAGAGAATTAGAGAGAGAATTAGAGAGAGCATACTGAAATTCACACAGGACACTGGATAGGACAGGAGAAGTTCTCCAGATATAACAGACTGACCCCAGCCCCCCGACACATAAACTACTGCAGCATAAATACTGGAGGCTGAGACAGGAGGGCTCAGGAGACACTGTGGCCACATCCGATGACACCCCCGGACAGGCAGGATATAACCCCACCCACTTTACCAAGGCACAGCCCCCACACCACTAGAGGGATATATTCAACCACCAACTTACTATCCTGAGACAAGGCCGAGTAAAGCCCACAAAGATCAAAGATCTCCCCACGGCACAAACCCATAGGGGGGGGCATGAAGATCACGTCAGTGACTCAACCTACTCAACTGGTGCACCCCTCCTTGGGACTGCAACTGGGCCAAACAGGCAGGATATAACCCCACCCACTTTGCCAAAGCACAGCCCCCACACCACTAGAGGGATATATTCAACCACCAACTTACTATCCTGAGACAAGGCCGAGTATAGCCCACAAAGATCTCCCCACTACACAAACCCAAGGGGGGCGCCAACCCAGACAGGAAGATCACATTAGTCACTCAACCCACTCAAGTGACGCACCCCTCCTAGGGACGGCATGAAAGAGAACCAGTAAGCCAGTGACGCACCCCTCCTAGGGATGGCATGAAAGAGAACCAGTAAGCCAGTGACTCAGCCCCTGTAATAGGGTTTAGAGGCAGAGAATCCCAGTGGAGAGAGGAGAACCGGCCAGGCAGAGACAGCAAGGGAGGTTCGTTGCTCCAGAGCCTTTGCGTTCACCTTCATACTCCTGGGCCAGACTACACTCAATCATATGACCCACTGAAGAGATGAGTCTAAACTCAATCTGTTTAGAGGGAGAGAGAGGACATGGAGCAGAAACCAAGAACAGTTTGACAGTATAACAGAACCAGTACAGAACCACTGTAGTCTAACAGAACCAGTACAGAACCACTGTAGTCCGACAGAACCACTGTAGTCTGACAGAACCACTGTAGTCTAACAGAACCAGTACAGAACCACTGTAGTCTAACAGAACCACTGTAGTATAACAGAACCACTGTAGTCCAACAGAACCAGTACAGAACCACTGTAGTCCGACAGAACCACTGTAGTCTAACAGAACCACTGTAGTCCAACAGAACCAGTACAGAACCACTGTAGTCCGACAGAACCACTATAGTCCAACAGAACCACTGTAGTCTAACAGAACCACTGTAGTCTAACAGAACCAGTACAGAACCACTGTAGTCCGACAGAACCACTGTAGTCTAACAGAACCACTATAGTCCAACAGAACCACTGTAGTCTAACAGAACCACTGTAGTCTAACAGAACCAGTACAGAACCACTGTAGTCTGACAGAACCACTGTAGTCTAACAGAACCACTGTAGTCCAACAGAACCAGTACAGAACCACTGTAGTATAACAGAACCAGTACAGAACCACTGTAGTCTAACAGAACCACTATAGTCCAACAGAACCACTGTAGTCTAACAGAACCAGTACAGAACCACTGTAGTCCGACAGAACCACTGTAGTCTGACAGAACCACTGTAGTCTAACAGAACCACTGTAGTCCAACAGAACCAGTACAGAACCACTGTAGTCTAACAGAACCAGTACAGAACCACTGTAGTCTAACAGAACCAGTACAGAACAACTGTAGTCTAACAGAACCACTATAGTCCAACAGAACCACTGTAGTCTAACAGAACCACTGTAGTCTAACAGAACCACTGTAGTCTAACAGAACCACTGTAGTCTAACAGAACCACTGTAGTCTATCAGAACCAGTACAGAACCACTGTAGTCTATCAGAACCAGTACAGAACCACTGTAGTCCAACAGAACCACTGTAGTCTAACAGAACCAGTACAGAACCACTGTAGTCTAACAGAACCACTGTAGTCTAACAGAACCAGTACAGAACCACTGTAGTCCAACAGAACCACTGTAGTCCAACAGAACCACTGTAGTCTAACAGAACCACTGTAGTCTAACAGAACCACTGTAGTCCAACAGAACCACTGTAGTCTAACAGAACCACTGTAGTCTAACAGAACCAGTACAGAACCACTGTAGTCTAACAGAACCACAGTAAATTAAGTGTTCTGGTTGTAAAGGAGGTTATTTCAGGTGAATGAAGGTTTTACTAGGACATGGCAGCACGGTGATACAGGAGACCGTGTGACTAACACATTAGAATAGCTGTATATCAGCAGTAGAGCAGCACTCTGCTGGTCCTCCTATAATCATGTATATTCCTGTTAGCGAGGCCCAAGGTCATCATTAACTCTCATCATCACTTTCTCTTTACCCCGCTACGTCCCAATCGGCACCCTGTTTAGTGCACTACTTTGTCCAGGGCCAATGGGTTAACTGTCGTACTCTTCTGGTCAGTAGTGCACTATACATGGAATAGGGACGTATGAGCTCAATCTTTCTCAAAACGACACCTACATTTGAAATAAAGTATTGTTTTAAAAATATTCTGACAATAAAACTGACTTACCATTTTCTTTGTCTTTGTCTCATGATGGTGGACCTATAGAAGGGGACATGTCTCATTTGATGGTGGAATAAAGGGACATGTCTCAGTGATTTATAGAAAAATAGGTCTCAGATATAACTGGACCTATAGAAGGGGACATGTCTCAGTGATGGTGGAAAGAAGGGGACAGGTCTTGACCATTTTCTCAGTGATGGTGGACTTTGTCTCAGTGATGGTGGACCTATAGAAGGGGACATGTCTCAGTGATGGTGGACCTATAGAAGGGGACATGTCTCAGTGATGGTGGACCTATAGAAGGGGACAGTCTCTCAGTGATGGTGATGGACCTATAGAAGGGGACATGTCTCAGTGATGAAGTGGACCTGTAGAAGGGGACATGTCTCAGTGATGGTGGACCTGTCTCAGTGATGAAGGGGACATGTCTCAGTGATGGTGGACCTATAGAAGGGACATGTCTCAGTGATGGTGGACCTGTAGAAGGGGACATGTCTCAGTGATGGTGGACCTATAGAAGGGGACATGTCTCAGTGATGGTGGACCTAGAAGGGGACATGTCTCAGATGGTGGACCTGTAGAAGGGGACATGTCTCAGTGATGGTGGACCTAGAAGGGGGACATGTCTCAGTGATGGTGGACCTATAGAAGGGGACAGGTCTCAGTGATGGTGGACCTCAGAAGGGGACATGATGGTGGACCTATAGAAGGGGACATGTCTCAGTGATGGTGGACCTATAGAAGGGGACATGTCTCAGTGATGGTGGACCTATAGAAGGGGACATGTCTCAGTGATGGTGGACCTATAGAAGGGGACATGTCTCAGTGATGGTGGACCCTATAGAAGGGGACATGTCTCAGTGATGGTGGACCTATAGAAGGGGACATGTCTCAGTGATGGTGGACCTATAGAAGGGGACATGTCTCAGTGATGGTGGACCTATAGAAGGGGACATGTCTCAGTGATGGTGGACCTATATGAAGGGGACATGTCTCAGTGATGGTGGACCTATAGAAGGGACATGTCTCAGTGATGGTGGACCCATAGAAGGGGACATGTCTCAGTGATGGTGGACCTATAGAAGGGGACATGTCTCAGTGATGGTGGACCTATAGAAGGGGACATGTCTC
>NW_026278532.1:0-4836 GCF_023373465.1 Oncorhynchus keta | reverse complement strand
CGACTACCGCCCCGTAGCACTCACTTCCGTCATCATGAAGTGCTTTGAGAGAACTAGTCAAGGACCATATCACCTCCACCCTACCTGACACCTAGACCCACTCCAATTTGCTTACCGCCCAAATAGGTCCACAGACGATGCAATCTCAACCACACTGCACACTGCCCTAACCCACCTGGACAAGAGGAATACCTATGTGAGAATGCTGTTCATCGACTACAGCTCGGCATTCAACACCATAGTACCCTCCAAGCTCGTCATCAAGCTCGAGACCCTGGGTCTCGACCCGCCCTGTGCAACTGGGTACTGGACTTCCTGACGGGCCGCCCCAGGTGGTGAGGGTAGGCAACAACATCTCCTCCCGCTGATCCTCAACACTGGGGGCCCCACAAGGGTGCGCTCTGAGCCCTTCCTGTACTCCCTGTTCACTCACTCACTGCGTGGCCACGCACGCCCAACTCAATCATCAAGTTTGGCGGACGACACAACAGTGGTATGCTTGATTACCAACAACGACGAGACGGCCTACAGGGAGGAGGTGAGGGGCTCCTCGGAGTGTGGTGTCAGGAGAATACCTCACACTCAACGCCAACAAAACTAAGGAGATGATTGTGGACTTCAGAAACAGCAGAGGAACACCCCCCCCATCCACATCGATGGAACAGTAGTGGAGAGGGTAGCAAGTTTTAAGTTCCTCGGCATACACATCACAGACAAGCTGAATTGGTCCACTCACACTGACAGCGTCAGAAGAAGGCGCAGCAGCGCCTCTTCAACCTCAGGGAGGCTGAAGAAATTCGGTTTGTCACCAAAGCACTCACAAACTTCTACAGATGCACAATCGAGAGCATCCTGGCGGGCTGTATCACCGCCTGGTACGGCAACTGCTCCGCCTCAACCGTGGGCTTCCAGAGGGTAGTGAGGTCTGCACAGCGCATCACCGGGGCAACCACCTGCCCCAGGACTACACCACCCGATGTTACAGGAAGGCCATAAAGATCCATCAAGGACATCAACCACCCGAACTACTGCCTGTTCACCCCGCCATCATCCAGAAGGCGAGGTCAGTACAGGTGCATCAAAGCTGGGACCGAGAGACTGAAAAACAGCTTCTATCTCAAGGCCATCAGACTGTTAAACAGCCACCACTAACATTGAGTGGCTGCTGCCAACACACTGTCATTGACACTGACCCAACTCCAGCCACTTTAATAATGGGAATTGATGGGAAGGATGTGCAAATATATCACTAGCCACTTTAAACAATGCTATCTTATATAATGTTACCTACCCTACATTGTTCATCTCGTATGCATACGTATATACTGTACTCTACATCATCGACTGCATCCTTATGTGATACATGTATCACTAGCCACTTTAACTATACCACTTTGTTTTACTTTGTCTACATACTCATCTCATATGTATACTGTGCTCGATACCATCTACTGTATGCTGCCTTGTACCATCACTCATTCATATCCTTATGTACATATTCCTTATCCCCTTACACTGTGTATAAGACAGTAGTTTTGGAATTGTTAGTTAGATTACTTGTTGGTTATCACTGCATTGTCGGAACTAGAAGCACAAGCATTTCGCTACACTCGCATTAACATCTGCTAAACTATGTGTATGTGACAAATAAAATGGGATTTGATTTTGATTTATATATATATATATATATGTATGTATATATATGTATGTATGTATGTATGTATGTATATATATATATATGTATGTATATATATGTATGTATGTATGTATGTATGTATGTATGTATGTATGTATGTATGTATGTATGTATGTATGTATGTATGTATGTATGTATGTATATATATATATATATATATATATATGTATATATATATATATGTATATATATATATATTGTATATATATATATATATGTATATATATATATATATGTATATATATATATGTATATATATATATATATGTATATATATATATGTATATATATATATATATGTATATATATATATATATATATATATATATATATATGTATATATATATATATATATATATATATATATGTGTATATGTATGTATGTATGTATATATATATATGTATATGTGTTGTAATAATGTACAAATAGTTAAAGTACACAAGGGAAAAATAAATAAGCATAAATATGGGTTGTATTTACAATGGTGTTTGTTCTTCACTGGTTGACCTTTTCTTGCGGCAACAGGTCACACATCTTGCTACTGTAATGGAACACTGTGGAATTTCCCCAAGTAGATATGGGAGTTTATCAAAATTGGATTTGTTTTCGAATTCTTTGTGGATCTTTGTAATCTGATGGAAATATGTCTCTCTATGGTCATACATTGGGCAGGAGGTTAGGAAGTGCAGCTCAGTTTCCATCTAATTTTGTGGGCAGTGTGCACATAGCCTGTCTTCTCTTCAGTCATGTCTGCCTACGGCGGCCTTTCTCAATAGCAAGGCTATGCTCACTGAATCTGTACATAGTCAAAGCTTTCCTTAAGTTTGGGTCAGTCACAGTGCCTCTACCACAGCAGGTATATATATAGTAGGACTACAGACTGCCTCTACCACAGCAGGTATTTATATAGTAGTATAGACTACAGACTGCCTCTACCACAGCAGGTATTTATATAGTAGTGTAGACTACAGACTGCCTCTACCATAGCAGGTATTTATATAGTAGTGTAGACTACAGACTGCCTCTACCATAGCAGGTATTTATATAGTAGTTTAAACTACAGACTGCCTCTACCACAGCATGTATTTATATAGCAGGTATTTATTTATATAGTAGTGTAACCACAGACCGCCTAAACTACAGACTGCCTCTACCACAGCAGGTATTTATATAGTAGTATGCCTCACACAGCATGTATTTATATAGTAGTATAGACTACAGACTGCCTCTACCACAGCATGTATTAGACTACAGACTGCCTCAACACAGCAGGTATTATATAGTAGTGTAGACTACAGACTGCCTCTAACACAGCAGGTATTTATATAGTAGTGTAGACTACAGAATTGCCTCTACCAGACTGCCTGCCTCTACCACAGCAGGTATTTATATAGTAGTGTAGACTACAGACTACCACAGCATGTATTTATAGTATAGTAGTGTAGACCTGCCTCTACCACAGCAGGTATTTATATAGTAGTGTAAACTACAGACCAGTCTCTACCACAGCATGTATTTATATAGTAGTGTAGACTACCAGCATGTATTTATATAGTGTAAACTACAGACTGCCTCTACCACAGCAGGTATTTATATAGTAGTGTAAACTACAGACTGCCTCTAACAGCATGTATTTATATAGAGACAGACTGCCTATTTATTTATATAGTAGTGTAGACTACAGGACTGCCTCTACCACAGCATGTATTTATATAGTATTTACCACAGCAGGTATTTAGTAGTGTAGACTACAGACTGCCTCTAGCAGATATTTATATGGTAGGACTACAGCTGCCTCAGCATATTTATATAGTAGGACTACAGACTGCCTCTACCACAGCAGGTATTTATATAGTAGTGTAGACTACAGACTGCCTCTACCACAGCATGTATTTATATAGTAGGACTACAGACTGCCTCTACTACAGCAGGTACAGTAGGACTGACCTCTACCACAGCAGGTATTTATATATGTATAGACTACAGATAAACTATTTATAAAGTAGTAGACAGACTGCCTCTACCATAGCAGGTATTTATATAGTAGTGTAGACTACAGACTGCCTCTACCACAGCAGGCATTTATATAGTAGTGTAAACTACAGACTGCCTCTACCACAGCATGTGTATTTATATAGTAGTGACTAAGACTGCCTCTACCAGCAGGTATTTATATGGTAGGACTGACCTCTACCACAGCAGGCATTTATATAGTAGTAAACTACAGACTGCCTCTATGTATTTATATAGTAGGACTACAGACTGCCTCTACCACAGCAGGTATTTATATAGTACAGACTGCCTCTACCACAGCAGATATTTATATGGTAGGACTACAGACTGCCTCTACCACAGCATGTATTTATATAGTAGGACTACAGACTGCCTCTACCACAGCAGATATTTATATGGTAGGACTAGTGCCTAGCAGTGGTATTTATATGGTAGGACTACAGACTGCCTCTACCACAGCAGGTATTTATATAGTAGTGTACTACAGACTGCCTCTACTACAGCAGGTATTTATATAGTAGGACTACAGACTGCCTCTACAGCAGGTATTTATATGGTAGGACAGCAGGTATTTATATGGTAGACAGACTGCCTCTACCACAGCAGATATTATTTATATGTAGGACTACAGACTGCCTCTACCACAGCAGGTATTTATATAGTAGGACTACAGACTGCCTCTACCACAGCAGGTATTTGGTGTAGACTACAGACTAGCAGGTATTTATATAGTAGTGTAGACTACAGACTGCCTCTACCACAGCAGGTATTTATATAGTAGTGTAGACTACAGACTGCCTCTACCACAGCAGGTATTTATATAGTAGTATAGACTACAGACTGCCTCTACCACAGCATGTATTTATATAGTAGTGTAGACTACAGACTGCCTCTACCACAGCAGGTATTTATATAGTAGGACTACAGACTGCCTCTACCACAGCAGGTATTTATATAGTAGTGTAGACTACAGACTGCCTCTACCATAGCAGGTATTTATATAGTAGGACTACAGACTGCCTCTACCACAGCAGGTATTTATATGGTAGGACTACAGACTGCCTCTACCACAGCAGGTATTTATATAGTAGGACTACAGACTGCCTCTACCACAGCAGGCATTTAT
>NW_026278531.1:7500-25806 GCF_023373465.1 Oncorhynchus keta | reverse complement strand
TAGTATAGTATAGTTCTCCCACCACTTTAGATCATTCATGACCGAGCCAAGGTCTTCCTGTGTAGATCAGCATTCTAGCCAGTCTGACGATAAGTTCATTCGTTTTTACCAAGGAACAGACAGTCATTGTTGTAATTCTTGATTATATTTACACACATTATATTCAGTACTAGGTTTAAAAAGAAAATTCATACATCTATACAGTAACATAATAGTATTCTGATTAGTCAGTCCTGATTGAAATGTATACATAATTAGTCATTATTGATTAAAAAAACTTTATAATAGTCCTACAATACTGTAGACATTAAAACAGACGTAATATTAATATCCTCTGTGGTATTTCTTCATTCAGATGAGCTTGCTGTGATTTGCCAACGTGAACTCAAATCTAATCTAAAGAAGAAGTTTCAATGTGTATTTGAGGGGATCGCTAAACAAGGAAACCCAACACTTCTCAATAAGATCTACACAGAGCTCTACATCACAGAGGGTGGAACAGGAGAGGTCAATAATGAACATGAGCTGAGACAGATTGAGACAACAACCAGGAAACAAGCAAGACCAGAGACTCCAATCAAATGCAACGACATCTTCAAACCCTTAACTGGACAAGACAAACTTATCAGAACTGTGCTGATTAAAGGGAGTCACTGGCATTGGAAAAACAGTCTCTGTGCAGAAGTTCATTCTGGATTGGGCTGAAGGAAAAGCAAATCAGGATGTCCAATTTGTGTTTTTTCATTCCCTTTTCGGGAGCTGAATTTGATGAGCGGATCAACACACTTTCATTGAACTTCTCAATCACTTCTCAATGGAAACCAAACAATCAAGAATCTCCTAACTATGACAAGTACAAAGTTCTGTTCATCTTTGATGGTCTGGATGAGTGTCGACTGCCCCTAGACTTCCAGAAGAACAGATCTGTTGGGACGTCACAGAGCCAACCTCAGTGGATGTTCTGCTGACAAATCTCATCAAGTAAAATCTGCTTCCCTCTGCTCTCCTCTGGATAACTACCCGACCTGCAGCAGCCAATAAGATCCCTTCAGGGTGTGTTGACCAGGTGACAGAGGTACGAGGGTTCCAATGACCCACAGAAGGAGAAGTACTTCAGGAAGAGATTCAGTGATGAGGACCTGGCCAGCAGAATCATCTCACACATAAAGACATCAAGGAGCCTCCACATCATGTGCCACATTCCAGTCTTCTGTTGGATTTCTGCTATAGTCCTGAATACATGCTGAAACACAAGAAGAAGAGAGATGCCCAAGACTCTGACTGAGATGTACACACACCTTGTGATGTTTTATACCAAACAGAAGAATAGAAAAGTATCTTGGGAAAGAAGAGACAGGTCCACACTGGAATAAAGAGAGCATTCTGTCACTGGGAAAACTGGCTTTTCAGCAGCTTGTGAAGGAGCAATCTGATTTTCTATGAAGAAGACCTGAAAGAGGCTGGCATTGATGTCAATGAAGCCTCAGTGTACTCAGGGATTGTGCACACAGCTCTTTAAAGAGGAATGTGGGCTGTACCAGGACAAGGGTGTACTGCTTTGTTCATCTGAGCATTCAGGAGTTTCTGGCTGCTGTATATGTGTTCCTCTCATTCATCAACAACAATGAGAATGTAATGGACAAACTGAGAACGACGTCCAGGAGCTTTCTGTGAGGATCAAACAAAGGCGTAAAGTTACTTTCTACAAGAGTGCTGTGGATAAAGCTTTACAAAGTGAGACAGGAAACCTGGACCTTTTCCTCCAGCTTCCTTCTGGGCCTCTCACTGGAGTCCAATCAGAAGCACTTACGAGTCTACTAACAATGACAAGAAGTAGCTCACAGAGCCATGAAGAAACAGTCAAGTACATCAAGGAGAAGATCCAGGAGAATCCCTCTCCAGAGAGGAGCATCAATCTGTTCCACTGTCTGAATGAACTGAAGGACCATTCTCTAGTGGAGGAGATCCAAAGCTACCTGAGATCAGGAAGTCTCTCAAAACCCAACCTGTCACCCTGGACAGTGGTCAGCTCTGGTCTTTGTGTTACTGACTTCAGAAAAGGAGCTGGATGTGTTTGACCTGAAGAAATACTCCAGATCAGAGGAAGGTCTTCTGAGGCTGCTGCCAGTGGTCAAAGCCTCAGAGCTGTTCTGTGAGTAAATAAAATGACATATAAGAACTAATCATCAGGAAGAAATATTCAGTTTAGAGAAAAATATGTATTATAATATGTATAATACAGTGCCCTGCGAAAAGTATTCGGCCCCCTTGAACTTTGCGACCTTTGCCACATTTCCAGGCTTCAAACATAAAGATATAAAACTGTATATTTTTGTGAAGAATCAACAACAAATGGGACACAATCATGAAGTGGAACGACATTTATTGGATATTTTCAAACTTTTTTAACAAATCAAAAACTGAAAAATTGGGCGTGCAAAATTATTCAGCCCCTTTATTCAGTGCAGCAAACTCTCAGAAGTTCAGTGAGGATCTCTGAATGATCCAATGTTGACCTAAATGACTAATGATGATAAATACAATCCACCTGTGTGTAATCAAGTCTCCGTATAAATGCACCTGATAGTCTCAGAGGTCTGTTAAAGCACAGAGAGCATCATGAAGAACAAGGAACACACCAGGCAGGTCCGAGATACTGTTGTGAAGAAGTTTAAAGCGGTTTGGATACAAAAAGATTTCCCAAGCTTTAAACATCCCAAGGAGCACTGTGCAGCGATAATATTGAAATGGAAGGAGTATCAGACCACTGCAGATCTACCAAGACCTTGCCGTCCCTCTAAACTTTCAGCTCATACAAGAAGAAGACTGATCAGAGATGCAGCCAAGAGGCCCATGATCACTCTGGATGAACTGCAGAGATCTACAGCTGAGGTGGGAGACTCTGTCCATAGGACAACAATCAGTCGTATATTGCACAAATCTGGCCTTTATGGAAGAGTGGCAAGAAGAAAGCTATTTCTTAAAGATATCCATAAAAAGTGTTGTTTAAGTTTGCCACAAGCCACCTGGGAGACACATCAAACATGTGGAAGAAGGTGCTCTGGTCAGATGAAACCAAAAAATTGAACTTTTTTGGCAACAATGCAAAACGTTATGTTTGGCGTAAAAGCAACACAGCTCATCACCCTGAACACACCATCCCCACTGTCAAACATGGTGGTGGCAGCATCATGGTTTGGGCCTGCTTTTCTTCAGCAGGGAAGAGGTTAAAATTGATGGGAAGATGGATGGAGCCAAATACAGGACCATTCTGGAAGAAAACCTGATGGAGTCTGCAAAAAGACCTGAGACTGGGACAGAGATTTGTCTTCCAACAAGACAATGATCCAAAACATAAAGCAAAATCTACAATGGAATGGTTCAAAAATAAACATATCCAGGTGTTAGAATGGCCAAGTCAAAGTCCAGACCTGAATCCAATCGAGAATCTGTGGAAAGAACTGAAAACTGCTGTTCACAAATGCTCTCCATCCAACCTCACTGAGCTCGAGCTGTTTGCAAGGAGGAATGGGAAAAAATGTCAGTCTCTCGATGTGCAAAAACTGATAGAGACATACCCCAAGCGACTTACAGCTGTAATCTCAGCAAAAGGTGGCGCTACAAAGTATTAACTTAAGGGGGCTGAATAATTTTGCACACCCAATTTTTCAGCTTTTTGATTTGTTAAAAAAGTTTGAAATATCCAATAAATGTTGTTCCACTTCATGATTGTGTCCCACTTGTTGTTGATTCTTCACAAAAAAAATACAGTTTTATATCTTTATGTTTGAAGCCTGAAATTTGGCAAAAGGTCGCAAAGTTCAAGGGGGCGAATACTTTCGCAAGGCACTGTATATTATTTTGAAAAACATATTGAATAAATTCATTGATTTTCACATCTGTATAACAATATGACCATACAATTCTAGGAGACGGAAGATGAATCTATATGTTGTTTGGGAGAATTAACCAAATGCATCTGCCATTGTCCTTCTACACTACTGGTGTTAAATTAACAGTGTGTTTGTGAAGTCATGATGATCTCTTTGTCAGGCTGTCAGGCTGTGGAGTCACAGAGGAAGGCTGTGCTTCTCTGGTCTCAGCGCTGAGGTCAAACCCCTCACACCTGAGAGAGCTGGATCTGAGTAACAATGACCTGAAGGATTCAGGAGTGAAGCTGCTCTCTGCTGGACTGGGGAATCCCCACTGTAAACTGGAGACTCTGAGGTCAGTATTATCAGATATGAAAGCATTTGAAAAGTCGTAATTATTCGGTTATATTCACTTATAGTGTATTAAAGTAGTCATACGTTTAGTATTTGGTCCCATATTCCATGCCTGCAGTGATTACATCAAGCTTGTGATTCTACTAACTTGTTGAATTAATTAGCAGTTTGTCTTGGTTGTGTTTTGATGTTTTCCTAATAGAAACTGAATGGTGAATAATGTCCTGTCATTTTGGAGTCACTTCACTTGTATTGTCAGTAAGAATAGAAGATGTTTCTGAACACTTCTACATTCATGTGGATGCTACTATGATGATGAATAATCAGGAATGAATCGAGAATAATGATGAATGAGAGTTACAGAGGCACAAAGATCAGACCCCCTCTGTTATTGGTAATGGTGAGAGGTTAGCATGTTTTGTTGTAGCCCTCTGTTATTGGTAATGGTGAGAGGTTAACATGTTTTGTTGTAGCCTCTGTTATTGGTAATGGTGAGAGGTTAGCATGTTTTGTTGTAGTCTCTGTTATTGGTAATGGTGAGAGGTTAGCATGCTTTGTTGTAGTCTCTGTTATTGGTAATGGTGAGAGGTTAGCATGTTTTGTTGTAGTCTCTGTTATTGGTAATGGTGAGAGGTTAGCATGTTTTGTTGTAGTCTCTGTTATTGGTAATGGTGAGAGGTTAATGTTTTGTTGTATCATGTTTTGTTGTAGCCTCTGTTATTGGTAATGGTGAGAGGTTAGCATGTTTTGTTGTAGTCTCTGTTATTGGTAATGGTGAGAGGTTAGCATGTTTTGTTGTAGTCTCTGTTATTGGTAATGGTGAGAGGTTAGCATGCTTAGCATTGGTAATGGTGAGAGGTTAGCATTTTGTTGTAGTCTCTGTTATTGGTAATGGTGAGAGGTTAGCATGTTTTGTTGTAGTCTCTGTTATTGGTAATGGTGAGAGGTTAGCATGCTTTGTTGTAGTCTCTGTTATTGGTAATGGTTAGATGTTTTGTTGTAGTCTCTGTTATTGGTAATGGTGAGAGGTTAGCATGTTTTGTTGTAGTCTCTGTTATTGGTAATGGTTTATATGTTTTGTTGTAGTCTCTGTTATTGGTAATGGTGAGAGGTTAGCATGTTTTGTTGTAGTCTCTGTTATTGGTAATGGTGAGAGGTTAGCATGTTTTGTTGTAGTCTCTGTTATTGGTAATGGTGAGAGGTTACATGATTTGTTGTAGTCATTTTTTGTTGTAGCCTCTGTAACTTTCTCACTCATTTTTTTCATGAATCTTTCATTATTTTTCTTAATCATGGCATCCTCAGGATACATTTATTATTGTTTAGAAACATGTTATCTACTCTCTGAGACAGAAAAGTACTCCACTCATCATCCACCATTTTATTATTGGGCAAAACACAAACAAAAACACAACCAAAACAAACTGCAAATGCAACTAACGAGTTTACGACAAAAAAACTAATTTTTTGACTATTTTAATACACTATGTGTGAATTGTTCAGAATACTTAAGACTTCTTCAAATGGGGAGACTAGAAACATAAATTGTTTTAATTTTTAATAGTGAAACACTTGTCTTAAAATAACCTCAAATTAAAGGTGACATTATAAACTGTCACGTCATATGAAACATTTGACCTCAAATCCAAAATGTTGGAGAATAGAGCCACATTTTAAATGTTAGCTTCACTGTCTAAATAGATATGGTGTGGACTGTATACTCAATACAATCTAAATCTGATACCTCACTGTCTAAATAGATATGGTGTGGACTGTATACTCAATACAATCTAAATCTGATACCTCACTGTCTAAATAGATATGGTGTGGACTGTATACTCAATACAATCTAAAAATCTGATACCTCACTGTCTAAATAGATATGGTGGACTGTATACTCAATACAATCTAAAATCTGATACCTCACTGTCTAAATAGATATGGTGTGGACTGTATACTCAATACAATCTAAATCTGATACCTCACTGTCTAAATAGATATGAGGACTGTATACTCAATACAATTTTTCTAAATAGATATGGTGTGGACTGTATTACTACAATCTAAATCTGATTCCTCACTGTCTAAATAGATATGGTGTGGACTGTATACTCAATCCACAAAATAGATATGTCAGGCAAAACACAACTAAATCTGAAATGTTGACAAATGACTCACTGTCTAAATAGATATGATGTGGACTGTTAATCTCAATACAATCTAAATCTGATTCCTCACTGTCTAAATAGATATGGTGTGGACTGTATACTCAATACAATCTAAATCTGATACCTCACTGTCTAAATAGATATGGTGAGGACTGTATACTCAATACAATCTAAATCTGATACCTCACTGTCTAAATAGATATGGTGTGGACTGTATACTCAATACAATCTAAATCTGATACCTCACTGTCTAAATAGATATGGTGTGGACTGTATACTCAATACAATCTAAATCTGATACCTCACTGTCTAAATAGATATGGTGTGGACTGTATACTCAATACAATCTAAATCTGATTCCTCACTGTCTAAATAGATATGGTGTGGACTGTATACTCAATACAATCTAAATCTGATACCTCACTGTCTAAATAGATATGGTGTGGACTGTATACTCAATACAATCTAAATCTGATTCCTCACTGTCTGTCTTCTGACTGATACTGATTTTAAACTGGTCTGGTCAGTCTACTATAATATTTGTACTATACATGTTTCTATCTGCAGGCAATACTTTGATCATTTGTCATTTTTTATGATGATACACTATTTTACGAATAGATATGGAAGGTTTCAGGACACTGATATATCTGAATATGTTGACAAAATAGACTGCCACTATTTTCACCACCAAAGAATAGCAGTGTGATTTTAATCTGATTTGACTCTTTGCAGGCTGTCAGGCTGTCTAGTCACAGAGGAAGGCTGTGCTTCTCTGGTCTCAGCTCTGGAGTCAAACCCCTCACACCTGAGAGAGCTGGATCTGAGTAACAATGACCTGAAGGATTCAGGAGTGAAGCTGCTCTCTGCTGGACTGGAGGATCCACACTGTAAACTGGAGATTCTGAGGTCAGTATTATCAGATATGAAAGCACTTTAATAATGTAGTTCTCCCATTTGAAAAAGTCGTAATTACTCTGAAACATTCACTTATAGTGTATTAAAGTAGTCATAAGTTTAGTATTTGGTCCCATATTCCATGCCTGCAGTGATTACATCAAGCTTGTGATTCTACTAACTTGTTGAATTAATTAGCAGTTTGTCTTGGTTGTGTTTTAGATGTTTTCCTAATAGAAACTGAATGGTGAATAATGTCCTGTCATTTTGGAGTCACTTCACTTGTATTGTCAGTAAGAATAGAAGATGTTTCTGAACACTTCTACATTCATGTGGATGCTACTATGATGATGAATAATCAGGAATGAATCGAGAATAATGATGAATGAGAAAGTTACAGAGGCACAAAGATCAGACCCCCTGTTATTGGAAGTGGTGAGAGGTTATCATGTTTTGTTGTAGTCTCTGTTATTGGTAATGGTGAGAGGTTAGCATGTTTTGTTGTAGCCTCTGTTATTGGTAATGGTGAGAGGTTAGCATGTTTTGTTGTAGTCTCTGTTATTGGTAATGGTGAGAGGTTAGCATGTTTTGTTGTAGTCTCTGTTATTGGTAATGGTGAGAGGTTAGCATGTTTTGTTGTAGCCTCTGTTATTGGTAATGGTGAGAGGTTAGCATGTTTTGTTGTAGCCTCTGTTATTGGTAATGGTGAGAGGTTAGCATGTTTTGTTGTAGCCTCTGTTATTGGTAATGGTGAGAGGTTAGCATGTTTTGTTGTAGTCTCTGTTATTGGTAATGGTGAGAGGTTAGCATGTTTTGTTGTAGCCTCTGTTATTGGTAATGGTGAGAGGTTAGCATGTTTTGTTGTATCCTCTGTTATTGGTAATGGTGAGAGGTTAGCATGTTTTGTTGTAGCCTCTGTTATTGGTAATGGTGAGAGGTTAGCATGTTTTGTTGTAGCCTGTTATTGGTAATGGTGAGAGGTTAGCATCTTTTGTTGTAGCCTCTGTTATTGGTAATGGTGAGAGGTTAGCATCTTTTGTTGTAGCCTCTGTTATTGGTAATGGTGAGAGGTTAGCATGTTTTGTTGTAGCCTCTGTTATTGGTAATGGTGAGAGGTTAGCATGTTTTGTTGTAGCCTCTGTTATTGGTAATGGTGAGAGGTTAGCATGTTTTGTTGTAGCCTCTGTTATTGGTAATGGTGAGAGGTTAGCATCTTTTGTTGTAGCCTCTGTTATTGGTAATGGTGAGAGGTTAGCATCTTTTGTTGTAGCCTCTGTTATTGGTAATGGTGAGAGGTTAGCATGTTTTGTTGTAGCCTCTGTTATTGGTAATGGTGAGAGGTTAGCTCTGTTATTGGTAATGGTGAGAGGTTACCATGTTTTGTTGTAGCCTCTGTTATTGGTAATGGTGAGAGGTTAGCATGTTTTGTTGTAGTCTCTGTTATTGGTAATGGTGAGAGGTTAGCATGTTTTGTTGTAGCTCTGTTATTGGTAATGGTTTAGTGTTTTGTTGTAGTCTCTGTTATTGGTAATGGTGAGAGGTTATGTTTTGTTGTAGTCTCTGTTATTGGTAATGGTGAGAGGTTACCATGTTTTGTTGTAGCCTCTGTTATTGGTAATGGTGAGAGGTTAGCTGTTTTGTTGTAGTCTCTGTTATTGGTAATGGTGAGAGGTTAGCATGCTTTGTTGTAGTCTCTGTTATTGGTAATGGTGAGAGGTTACCATGTTTTGTTGTAGTCTCTGTTATTGGTAATGGTGAGAGGTTACCATGTTTTGTTGTAGCCTCTGTAACTTTCTCACTCATTATTTTTCATGAATCTTTCATTATTTTTCTTAATCATGGCATCATCAGGATTAATTTATTATTGTTTAGAAACATGTTATCTACTCTCTGAGACAGAAAAGTACTCCACTCATCATCCACCATTTTATTATTGGGCAAAACACAACCAAAAACACAACCAAAACAAACTGCAAATGCAACCAACGAGTTTACGACAAAAAAACTAATTTTTTGACTATTTTAATACACTATGTGTGAATTGTTCAGAATACTTAAGACTTCTTCAAATGGGGAGACTAGAAACATAAATTGTTTTAATTTTTAATAGTGAAACACTTGTCTTAAAATAACCTCAAATTAAAGGTGACATTATAAACTGTCATGTCATATGAAACATTTGACCTCAAATCCAAAATGTTGGAGAATAGAGCCACATTTGAAATGTTAGCTTCACTGTCTAAATAGATATGGTGTGGACTGTATACTCAATACAATCTAAATCTGATACCTCACTGTCTAAATAGATATGGTGTGGACTGTATACTCAATACAATCTAAATCTGATTCCTCACTGTCTAAATAGATATGATGTGGACTGTATACTCAATACAATCTAAATCTGATTCCTCACTGTCTAAATATATATGGTGTGGACTGTATACTCAATACAATATAAATCTGATACCTCACTGTCTAAATAGATATGGTGTGGACTGTATACTCAATACAATCTAAATCTGATACCTCACTGTCTAAATAGATATGGTGTGGACTGTATACTCAATACAATCTAAATCTGATACCTCACTGTCTAAATAGATATGGTGTGGACTGTATACTCAATACAATCTAAATCTGATACCTCACTGTCTAAATAGATATGGTGTGGACTGTATACTCAATACAATCTAAATCTGAAACCTCACTGTCTGTCTTCTGACTGATACTGCTTTTTAAACTGGTCTGGTCAGTCTACTATAATATTTGTACTATACATGTTTCTATCTGCAGGCAATACTTTGATCATTTGTCATTTTTTATGATGATACACTATTTTACGAATAGATATGTCAGGTTTCAGGACACTGATATATCTGAATATGTTGACAAAATAGACTGCAACTATTTTCACCACCAAAGAATATCAGTGTGATTTTAATATGATTTGACTCTTTGCAGGCTGTCAGGCTGTCTAGTCACAGAGGAAGGCTGTGCTTCTCTGGTCTCAGCTCTGGAGTCAAACCCCTCACACCTGAGAGAGCTGGACCTGAGCTACAATCACCCAGGAGACTCAGGAGTCAGACTGCTCTCTGCTGGACTGGAGGATCCACACTGCAGACTGGAGAAACTCAAGTATGTAGAGGGTTTATGTCAATGTTCATATCAGACATGTTGGACTTATCAGGCTGGTTAAGACAAACATTCTTACCAACACTTGGACAAAGTTATATACTGTGTGTGTGTGTGTGTCCAGTGTGTGTCCTGTATCTGTCCATTCTGTTTGGCCATTGTGTGTGTCCTTTCACACAATGGACTCACTGAACACACATAGGACACCAACAGGACACACACACACACACACACACTGGACACACATAGGACACCAACAGGACACACACACACACACACACACACACACACACACACACACACACACACACACACACACACACACACACACACACACACACACACACACACACATACACAATATGTTGCTCATTACCTTCCACAGCAATAATCGTTTCACCACAGGGGTGTTGTGGTTAACTAACTAAATATTATGTTAATTTTCACATATCAATCACAATTAAAACTTAATTGTCCTTCTACACTACTGGTGTTAAATTAACAGTGTGTTTGTGAAGTCATGATGATCTCTTTGTCAGGCTGTCAGGCTGTGGAGTCACAGAGGAAGGCTGTGCTTCTCTGGTCTCAGCTCTGAGGTCAAACCCTCACACCTGAGAGCGCTGGATCTGAGTAACAATGACCTGAAGGATTCAGGAGTGAAGCTGCTCTCTGCTGGACTGGGGAATCCCCACTGTAAACTGGAGACTCTGAGGTCAGTATTATCAGATATGAAAGCATTTGAAAAGTCGTAATTATTCGGTTATATTCACTTATAGTGTGTTAAAGTAGTCATACGTTTAGTATTTGGTCCCATATTCCAAGCCTGCAGTGATTACATCAAGCTTGTGATTCTAATAACTTGTTGAATTAATTTGCAGTTTGTCTTGGTTGTGTTTTAGATGTTTTCCTAATAGAAACTGAATGGTGAATAATGTCCTGTCATTTTGGAGTCACTTCACCTGTATTGTCAGTAAGAATAGAAGATGTTTCTGAACACTTCTAGCCACTATTATTGGTAATGGTGAGAGGTTTGCATGTTTTGTTGTAGCCTCTGTTATTGGTAATGGTGAGAGGTTAGCATGTTTTGTTGTAGCCTCTGTTATTGGTAATGGTGAGAGGTTAGCATGTTTTGTTGTATCCTCTGTTATTGATAATGGTGAGAGGTTAGCATGTTTTGTTGTAGTCTCTGTTATTGGTAATGGTGAGAGGTTAGCATGTTTTGTTGTAGTCTCTGTTTTTGTAGTAATGGTGAGAGGTTAGCATGTTTTGTTGTAGTCTCTGTTATTGGTAATGTTTTGTGAGAGGTTAGCATGTTTTGTTGTAGTCTCTGTTATTGGTAATTGTTGGTGAGAGATTGGCATGTTTTGTTGTAGCCTCTGTTATTGGTAATGGTGAGAGGTTAGCATGTTTTGTTGTAGCCTCTGTTATTGGTAATGGTGAGAGGTTAGCATGTTTTGTTGTTTCCTCTGTTATTGGTAATGGTGAGAGGTTAGCATGTTTTGTTGTTTCCTCTGTTATTGGTAATGGTGAGAGGTTAGCATGTTTTGTTGTATCCTCTGTTATTGGTAATGGTGAGCAGTTAGTATGTTTTGTTGTAGCCTCTGTTATTGGTAATGGTGAGAGGTTAGCATGTGTTGTTGTATCCTCTGTTATTGGTAATGGTGAGCAGTTAGTATGTTTTGTTGTAGCCTCTGTTATTGGTAATGGTGAGAGGTTAGCATGTTTTGTTGTATCCTCTGTTATTGGTAATGGTGAGCAGTTAGTATGTTTTGTTGTAGCCTCTGTTATTGGTAATGGTGAGCAGTTAGTATGTTTTGTTTTGTAGCCTCTGTTATTGGTAATGGTGAGAGGTTAGCATGTTTTGTTGTATCCTCTGTTATTTGTAATGGTGAGCAGTTAGTATGTTTTGTTGTAGCCTCTGTTATTGGTAATGGTGAGAGGTTAACATGTTTTGTTGTTTCCTCTGTTATTGGTAATGGTGAGAGGTTAGCATGCTTTTTGTTGTATCCTCTGTTATTGGTAATGGTGAGAGGTTAACATGTTTTGTTGTAGCCTCTGTTATTGGTTATGGTGAGAGGTTAACATGTTTTGTTGTAGTCTCTGTTATTGGTAATGGTGAGAGGTTAGTATGTTTTGTTGTAGTCTCTGTTATTGGTAATGGTGAGAGGTTAGCATGTTTTGTTGTAGTCTCTGTTATTGGTAATGGTGAGAGGTTAACATGTTTTGTTGTTTCCTCTGTTATTGGTAATGGTGAGAGGTTAGCATGTTTTGTTGTAGCCTCTGTTATTGGTAATGGTGAGAGGTTAGCATGTTTTGTTGTTTCCTCTGTTATTGGTAATGGTGAGAGGTTAGTATGTTTTGTTGTAGCCTCTGTTATTGGTAATGGTGAGAGGTTAGCATGTTTTGTTGTATGAGCCTCTGTTATTGGTAATGGTGGTGAGTTTTGTTGTAGGTTAGCATGTTTTGTTGTAGTCTCTGTTATTGGTAATGGTGAGAGGTTAGCATGTTTTGTTGTAGTCTCTGTTATTGGTAATGGTGAGAGGTTAGCATGTTTTGTTGTAGTCTCTGTTATTGGTAATGGTGAGAGGTTAGCATGTTTTGTTGTTTCCTCTGTTATTGGTAATGGTGAGAGGTTAGCATGTTTTGTTGTTTCCTCTGTTATTGGTAATGGTGAGAGGTTAGCATGTTTTGTTGTTTCCTCTGTTATTGGTAATGGTGAGAGGTCAGCATGTTTTGTTGTTTCCTCTGTTATTGGTAATGGTGAGAGGTTAGCATGTTTTGTTGTTTCCTCTGTTATTGGTAATGGTGAGAGGTCAGCATGTTTTGTTGTTTCCTCTGTTATTGGTAATGGTGAGAGGTCAGCATGTTTTGTTGTTTCCTCTGTTATTGGTAATGGTGAGCAGTTAGTATGTTTTGTTGTAGCCTCTGTTATTGGTAATGGTGAGAGTATGTTTTGTTGTTTCCTCTGTTATTGGTAATGGTGAGAGGTTAACATGTTTTGTTGTAGCCTCTGTTATTGGTAATGGTGAGAGGTTAGCATGTTTTGTTGTTTCCCTTGTTATTGGTAATGGCGAGAGGTTAGCATGTTTTGTTGTATCCTCTGTTATTGGTAATGGTGAGAGGTTAGCATGTTTTGTTGTATCCTCTGTTATTGGTAATGGTGAGAGGTTAACATGTTTTGTTGTAGCCTCTGTTATTGGTAATGGTGAGAGGTTAGCATGTTTTGTTGTATCCTCTGTTATTGGTAATGGTGAGAGGTTAACATGTTTTGTTGTAGCCTCTGTTATTGGTAATGGTGAGAGGTTAGCATGTTTTGTTGTAGTCTCTGTTATTGGTAATGGTGAGAGGTTAGCATGTTTTGTTGTAGCCTCTGTTATTGGTAATGGTGAGAGGTTAGCATGTTTTGTTGTTTCCTCTGTTATTGGTAATGGTGAGAGGTTAGTATGTTTTGTTGTAGCCTCTGTTATTGGTAATGGTGAGAGGTTAGTGTGTTTTGTTGTTTCCTCTGTTATTGGTAATGGTGAGAGGTTAGCATGTTTTGTTGTAGCCTCTGTTATTGGTAATGGTGAGAGGTTAGTATGTTTTGTTGTAGACTCTGTTATTGGTAATGGTGAGAGGTTAGTATGTTTTGTTGTAGTCTCTGTTATTGGTAATGGTGAGAGGTTATCATGTTTTGTTGTAATCTCTGTTATTGGTAATGGTGAGAGGTTAGTATGTTTTGTTGTAGCCTCTGTTATTGGTAATGGTGAGAGGTTAGTGTGTTTTGTTGTAGTCTCTGTTATTGGTAATGGTGAGAGGTTAGTGTGTTTTGTTGTAGTCTCTGTTATTGGTAATGGTGAGAGGTTAGCATGTTTTGTTGTTTCCTCTGTTATTGGTAATGGTGAGAGGTCAGCATGTTTTGTTGTTTCCTCTGTTATTGGTAATGGTGAGAGGTTAGCATGTTTTGTTGTAGCCTCTGTTATTGGTAATGATGAGAGGTTAGCATGTTTTGTTGTAGACTCTGTTATTGGTAATGGTGAGAGGTTAGCATGTTTTGTTGTAGCCTCTGTTATTGGTAATGGTGAGAGGTTAGCATGTTTTGTTGTAGTCTCTGTTATTGGTAATGGTGAGAGGTTAGCATGTTTTGTTGTTTCCTCTGTTATTGGTAATGGTGAGAGGTCAGCATGTTTTGTTGTTTCCTCTGTTATTGGTAATGGTGAGAGGTCAGCATGTTTTGTTGTTTCCTCTGTTATTGGTAATGGTGAGAGGTTAGCATGTTTTGTTGTAGTCTCTGTTATTGGTAATGGTGAGTGGTTAGCATGTTTTGTTGTAGCCTTTGTTATTGGTAATGGTGAGAGGTTAGCATGTTTTGTTGTTTCCTCTGTTATTGGTAATGGTGAGAGGTTAGCATATTTTGTTGTAGTCTCTGTTATTGGTAATGGTGAGTGGTTAGCATGTTTTGTTGTAGCCTTTGTTATTGGTAATGGTGAGAGGTTAGCATGTTTTGTTGTTTCCTCTGTTATTGGTAATGGTGAGAGGTTAGCATGTTTTGTTGTTTCCTCTGTTATTGGTAATGGTGAGAGGTTAGCATGTTTTGTTGTATCCTCTGTTATTGGTAATGGTGAGAGGTTAGCATGTTTTGTTGTAGCCTCTGTTATTGGTAATGGTGAGAGGTTAGCATGTTTTGTTGTAACCTCTGTTATTGGTAATGGTGAGAGGTTAGCATGTTTTGTTGTTTCCTCTGTTATTGGTAATGGTGAGAGGTTAGCATGTTTTGTTGTTTCCTCTGTTATTGGTAATGGTGAGAGGTTAGCATGTTTTGTTGTTTCCTCTGTTATTGGTAATGGTGAGAGGTTAGCATGTTTTGTTGTTTCCTCTGTTATTGGTAATGGTGAGAGGTTAGCATGTTTTGTTGTTTCCTCTGTTATTGGTAATGGTGAGAGGTTAGCATGTTTTGTTGTAACCTCTGTTATTGGTAATGGTGAGAGGTTAGCATGTTTTGTTGTAACCTCTGTTATTGGTAATGGTGAGAGGTTAGCATGTTTTGTTGTTTCCTCTGTTATTGGTAATGGTGAGAGGTTAGCATGTTTTGTTGTTTCCTCTGTTATTGGTAATGGTGAGAGGTTAGCATGTTTTGTTGTTTCCTCTGTTATTGGTAATGGTGAGAGGTCAGCATGTTTTGTTGTTTCCTCTGTTATTGGTAATGGTGAGAGGTCAGCATGTTTTGTTGTTTCCTCTGTTATTGGTAATGGTGAGAGGTTAGTATGTTTTGTTGTAGCCTCTGTTATTGGTAATGGTGAGAGGTTAGTGTGTTTTGTTGTAGCCTCTGTTATTGGTAATGGTGAGAGGTTAGTGTGTTTTGTTGTAGTCTCTGTTATTGGTAATGGTGAGAGGTTATCATGTTTTGTTGTAATCTCTGTTATTGGTAATGGTGAGAGGTTAGTATGTTTTGTTGTAGCCTCTGTTATTGGTAATGGTGAGAGGTTAGTGTGTTTTGTTGTAGTCTCTGTTATTGGTAATGGTGAGAGGTTAGCATGTTTTGTTGTTTCCTCTGTTATTGGTAATGGTGAGAGGTCAGCATGTTTTGTTGTTTCCTCTGTTATTGGTAATGGTGAGAGGTTAGCATGTTTTGTTGTAACCTCTGTTATTGGTAATGGTGAGAGGTTAGCATGTTTTGTTGTAACATCTGTTATTGGTAATGGTGAGAGGTTAGCATGTTTTGTTGTATCCTCTGTTATTGGTAATGGTGAGAGGTTAGCATGTTTTGTTGTAGCCTTTGTTATTGGTAATGGTGAGAGGTTAGCATGTTTTGTTGTAACCTCTGTTATTGGTAATGGTGAGAGGTTAGCATGTTTTGTTGTTTCCTCTGTTATTGGTAATGGTGAGAGGTTAGCATGTTTTGTTGTTTCCTCTGTTATTGGTAATGGTGAGAGGTTAGCATGTTTTGTTGTTTCCTCTGTTATTGGTAATGGTGAGAGGTTAGCATGTTTTGTTGTAACCTCTGTTATTGGTAATGGTGAGAGGTTAGCATGTTTTGTTGTAGCCTTTGTTATTGGTAATGGTGAGAGGTTAGCATGTTTTGTTGTAACCTCTGTTATTGGTAATGGTGAGAGGTTAGCATGTTTTGTTGTAACATCTGTTATTGGTAATGGTGAGAGGTTAGCATGTTTTGTTGTATCCTCTGTTATTGGTAATGGTGAGAGGTTAGCATGTTTTGTTGTAGCCTTTGTTATTGGTAATGGTGAGAGGTTAGCATGTTTTGTTGTAACCTCTGTTATTGGTAATGGTGAGAGGTTAGCATGTTTTGTTGTTTCCTCTGTTATTGGTAATGGTGAGAGGTTAGCATGTTTTGTTGTTTCCTCTGTTATTGGTAATGGTGAGAGGTTAGCATGTTTTGTTGTTTCCTCTGTTATTGGTAATGGTGAGAGGTTAGCATGTTTTGTTGTAACCTCTGTTATTGGTAATGGTGAGAGGTTAGCATGTTTTGTTGTTTCCTCTGTTATTTGTAATGGTGAGAGGTTAGCATGTTTTGTTGTTTCCTCTGTTATTGGTAATGGTGAGAGGTTAGCATGTTTTGTTGTTTCCTCTGTTATTGGTAATGGTGAGAGGTTAGCATGTTTTGTTGTTTCCTCTGTTATTGGTAATGGTGAGAGGTTAGCATGTTTTGTTGTTTCCTCTGTTATTGGTAATGGTGAGAGGTTAGCATGTTTTGTTGTTTCCTCTGTTATTGGTAATGGTGAGAGGTTAGCATGTTTTGTTGTTTCCTCTGTTATTGGTAATGGTGAGAGGTTAGCATGTTTTGTTGTTTCCTCTGTTATTGGTAATGGTGAGAGGTTAGCATGTTTTGTTGTTTCCTCTGTTATTGGTAATGGTGAGAGGTTAGCATGTTTTGTTGTCGTCTCTAACTTTCTCACTCATTATTATTCATGATTCTTTCATTATTTTTCTTAATCATGGCATCATCAGGATTCATTTATTATTGTTTAGAAACATGTTATCTACTCTCTGAGACAGAAAAGTACTCCACTCATCATCCACCATTTTATTATTGGGCAAAACACAACCAAAAACACAACCAAAACAAACTGCAAATGCAACCAACGAGTTTACGACAAAAAAACTAATTTTTGACTATTTTAATACACTATGAGTGAATTGTTTATAATATTTAAGACTTCTTCAAATTGGGAGACTGGAAACATGAATTGTTTTCATTTTTAATACTGAAACACATATGTCTTAACTTCTTGCGTCGAGCCATCCCGGATCCGGTATCGTGACTACAGCCTCAAGCTCATTACCATAACGCAACGTTAACTATTCATGAAATTCACAAATGAAATGAAATTAATCTATTTGCTTTCAAGCTTAGCCTTTTGTTAACAACACTGTCATCTCAGATTTTCAAAATATACTTTTGAACCATAGCTAAACAAGCATTTGTGTAACAGTATTGATAGCCTAGCATAGGATTATGCCTGTCTTTCAGCATGCAACATTTTCACAAAAACCAGAAAAGGATTCAAATAAAATCATTTGCCTTTGAAGAACTTCAGATGTTTTCAATGAGGAGACTCTCAGTTAGATAGCAAATGTTCCGTTTTACACAAAAAATATTATTTGTGTCGACTAATCGCTCCGTTTTGTTCATCACGTTTGGGTAAAAAAAAAAAAAAAAAAAGTCATTAAAACGCAAACTTTTTTCCAAAATAACTCCATAATATCGACAGAAACATGGCAAACCGATGTTTAGAATCAATCCTCAATGTGTTTTTCACATATCTATCGACGATAAAATCCTTCGTGGCAGTTGATTTTCTCTTCTGAAGAAATGGAATGCGCATGGACCTACAGATTACGCAATAATTTCGACACAGGACACCGGGCGGGACACCAGGTAAATG
>NW_026278531.1:0-5000 GCF_023373465.1 Oncorhynchus keta | reverse complement strand
TGTCTGGTTTCATCCATCAGATGTCTGTGATCTCACACTGGACTTAAACACAGTAAACAGACACCTCTCTCTGTCTGAGGAGAACAGAAAGGTGACATGGAGGAGAGAGAAGCAGCCGTATCCTGATCACCCAGAGAGATTTGAGGACCGGGGTCAGGTGCTGTGTAGAGAGAGTCTGACTGGGCGCTGTTACTGGGAGGTAGAGTGGAGTGGGGGAGGGGCTGTTATAGGAGTGACATATAAAGGAATTAGCAGGAGAGGAGAGAGTAAGGACTGCTGTCTTGGAAACAATGACAAGTCCTGGAGTCTGTACTGCTATGACAACAGTTACGTTGCCTATCACAATAGTAATGGGACTATCATAGACGTCCCCTCCTCCAGCCCCCACAGAGTAGGAGTGTATCTGGACTGGCCAGCCGGCACTCTGTCCTTCTATAGAGCCTCCTCTGACACACTGACCCACCTGATCACATTCACCTCCACATTCACTGAGCCCCTCTATCCAGGGTTTAGGGTTTGGAATGATGGTGCCTCAGTGTCCCTGTCAGGTGAAATAGTAATATAAAACACACTTATTCCCATTAATTACACACACACACACACACACACACACACACACACACACACACACACACACACACACACACACACACACACACACACACACACACACACACACACACTGGACAAACACACACCCACACACACACACACACACACTGGACAAACACACTGGACAAACACACACACACACACACACACACACACACACACACACACTGGACTCAAAAACACACACACACTGGACAAACACAAACACACACACACACACACACACACACACACACACACACACACACACACACACACACACACACACACACACACACTGGACACACACACTGGACACACACTGGACACACACACACACAGACACAGACACACACACACACACGCACACACGCACACACACGCTGGACACAAACACACACACTGAACACACACTGGACACACACACACACACACACACTGGACAAACACACATACACACACACACACACACTGGACAAACACACACACACACACACACACACACACACACACACACACACACACACACACACACACACACACACACACACACACACACACACACACAACACACACACTGAACACACACACACACAGACACTGGACACACACACAGACACTGGACACACACACAGACACTGGACACACACACACACACACACACACACACACACACACACACACACACACACACACACACACACACACACACACACACACACACACACACACACACTGGACAAACACACACACTGGACAAAAACACACACACACACTGGACAAACACACATACACACTGTCTTCCTATAATTGTGAGGACCAAACTTAAAATAACAATGTGATAATTTGTTGTCTTTTTTTAAATTGTACAATTATATATGGACATACGCTCCATAGTTGTACAAGTGTACAAGGATATATTGTACTTTTCATAATAAAACAGAATTGAAACAAGAAAAGGCCTGTTAATTGTGAAAACAGTTTGTTTATTGATTTTACGTTTCCTCTGTCAGGTTGATGTTAACCTGCGACTGGTTGAAACATGAAACAAATATGAAATCAAATACAAAACAATTAAATATGTGGAATAGAATTAAACAAATTGTACAATTAGTACAACAGAGTGTTGTAATGCAGGGTTACTATAGCAACAGAGTGTTGTGACTCAGGGTCACTATAGCAACAGAGTGTTGTAATGCAGGGTCACTATAGCAACAGAGTGTTGTGATGCAGGGTTACTATAGCAACAGAGTGTTGTGATGCAGGGTCACTATAGCAACAGAGTGTTGTGATGCAGGATTACTATAGTAACAGAGTGTTGTGATGCAGGGTCACTATAGCAACAGAGTGTTGTGATGCAGGGTCACTATAGCAACGTAGTGTTGTGATGCAGGGTCACTATAGCAACACTTTGCTCTCTGCTCTCTCTTTGCTTTCTCAGCCTGCTCTCTGCTCACTCTCTCTCTCTGCCCCCTCTCTCTCTTCTATCTATTCTCTGCTCTCTCTGCTCTCTGTTCTCTGCTCTCTCTCCCTCTGCTCTCTCTGCTCTCTTTTCTCTGTTCTCTGCTCTCTCCTCTCTGCTCTCTCTTCTCTGCTCTCTTTCTGCTCCCTCTCTCTCTGCGTTCTCTTCTCTCCGGTCTCTCTCTGCCTCTACTCTCTCTCTACTCTCTTTTCTCTGCTCTCTCTCTCTCTCTGCCCTCTCTCCTCTCTCTTCTCTCTCTTCTCTGCTCTCTCCCTCAGCTCTCTCTGCCCTCTCTGCCCTCTCTCTCTGCTCTCTCTCTCTCTGCCCTCTCTGTTCTCTCTCTCTGTTCCCTCTCTGTTCTCTCACTCTTTTCTCTCTGTTCTCTGCTCTCTCCTCTCTGCTCTCTCTTCTCTGATCTATTTCTGCTCACTCTATGCTCTCTCTCTTCTCTCTCAACCTGCTCTCTGCTCTCTTTCTGCTCTCTGTGCTCTCTCTCTCTTTTCTCTGCCCTCTCTGCTCTCTCTCTTTGCTCTCTCACTCTCTCTTTGCTTTCTCAGCCTGCTCTCTGCTCTCTCTCTCTGCCCCCTCTCTCTCGGCTCTCTCTTCTATCTATTCTCTGCTCTCTCTCTCCCTCTGCTCTTTGATCTCTTCTCTCTGTTCTCTTCTCTCTCTCTCCCTCTGCTCTCTCTGCTCTATGCTCTCCCTCTCTCTTTTGCTCCCTCTGCTCTCTCTGTTCTCTCTCTGCACTCTCTCTCTGTTCTCTGCTCTCTGTGGACACCTCCTAGTGGTGGGGTTGTTAGGGGTGTTTATCAGACAATGTGGACACCTCCTAGTGGTCTGGTTGTTAGGAGTGTTTATCAGACCATGAGGACACCTCCTAGTGGTGGGGTTGTTAGGAGTGTTAATCAGACCATGTGGTCTGGTTGTTAGGAGTGTTTATCAGACCATGTGGACACCTCCTAGTGGTGGGGTTGTTAGGAGTGTTTATCAAACCATGAGGACACCTCCTAGTGGTGGGGTTGTAGGAGTGTTTATCAGACCATGTGGACACCTCCTAGTGGTCTGGTTGTTAGGAGTGTTTATCAGACCATGTGGACACCTCCTAGTGGTGGGGTTGTTAGGAGTGTTTATCAGACCATGTGGACACCTCCTAGTGGTCTGGTTGTTAGGAGTGTTTATCAGACCATGTGGACACCTCCTAGTGGTCTGGTTGTTCGGAGTGTTTATCAGACCATGTGGACACCTCCTAGTGGTGGGGTTGTAGGAGTGTTTATCAGACCATGTGGTCTGGTTGTTAGGAGTGTTTATCAGACCATGTGGTCTGGTTGTTAGGAGTGTTTATCAGACCATGAGGACACCTCCTAGTGGTGGGGTTGTAGGAGTGTTTATCAGACCATGAGGACACCTCCTAGTGGTCTGGTTGTTAGGAGTGTTTATCAGACCATGTGGACACCTCCTAGTGGTGGGGTTGTAGGAGTGTTATCAGACCATGAGGACACCTCCTAGTGGTCTGGTTGTTAGGAGTGTTTATCAGACCATGTGGACACCTCCTAGTGGTCTGGTTGTTAGGAGTGTTAATCAGACCATGTGGACACCTCCTAGTGGTGGGGTTGTTAGGAGTGTTTATCAGACCATGTGGACACCTCCTAGTGGTGGGGTTGTTAGGAGTGTTTATCAGACCATGTGGACACCTCCTAGTGGTCTGGTTGTTAGGAGTGTTTATCAGACCATGTGGACACCTCCTAGTGGTGGGGTTGTTAGGAGTGTTTATCAGACCATGTGGACACCTCCTAGTGGTCTGGTTGTTAGGAGTGTTTATCAGACCATGAGGACACCTCCTAGTGGTCTGGTCGTTAGGAGTGTTTATCAGACCATGTGGACACCTCCTAGTGGTGGGGTTGTTAGGAGTGTTTATCAGACCATGTGGACACCTCTCCTAGTGGTCTGGGTTGTTAGGAGTGTTTATCAGACCATGTGGACACCTCCTAGTGGTGGGGTTGTTAGGAGTGTTTCAGACCATCAGACCATGTGGACACCACCTCCTAGTGGTGGGGTTGTTAGGAGTGTTTATCAGACCATGTGGACACCTCCTAGTGGTCTGGTTGTTAGGAGTGTTTATCAGACCATGTGGACACCTCCTAGTGGTGGGGTTGTTAGGAGTGTTTATCAGACCATGTGGACACCTCCTAGTGGTGGGGTTGTTAGGAGTGTTTATCAGACCATGTGGACACCTCCTAGTGGTCTGGTTGTTAGGAGTGTTTATCAGACCATGTGGACATCTCCTAGTGGTCTGGTTGTTAGGAGTGTTTATCAGACCATGTGGACACCTCCTAGTGGTCTGGTTGTTAGGAGTGTTTATCAGACCATGTGGACACCTCCTAGTGGTGGGGTTGTTAGGAGTGTTTATCAGACCATGTGGACACCTCCTAGTGGTCTGGTTGTTAGGAGTGTTTATCAGACCATGTGGACACCTCCTAGTGGTGGGGTTGTTAGGAGTGTTTATCAGACCATGTGGACACCTCCTAGTGGTGGGGTTGTTAGGAGTGTTTATCAGACCATGTGGACACCTCCTAGTGGTGGGGTTGTTAGGAGTGTTTATCAGACCATGTGGACACCTCCTAGTGGTGGGGTTGTTAGGAGTGTTTATCAGACCATGTGGACACCTCCTAGTGGTCTGGTTGTTAGGAGTGTTTATCAGACCATGTGGACACCTCCTAGTGGTGGGGTTGTTAGGAGTGTTTATCAGACCATGTGGACACCTCCTAGTGGTGGGGTTGTTAGGAGTGTTTATCAGACCATGTGGACACCTCCTAGTGGTGGGGTTGTTAGTAGTGTTTATCAGACCATGTGGACACCTCCTAGTGGTGGGGTTGTTAGGAGTGTTTATCAGACCATGTGGACACCTCCTAGTGGTCTGGTTGTTAGGAGTGTTTATCAGACCATGTGG
>NW_026278530.1:0-11812 GCF_023373465.1 Oncorhynchus keta | reverse complement strand
GTCAGTGTTATAGTGTTATATTATAGTAAAGCTGCCACCAATATCCAACCATCACCTAAGACCAGATACCTGACCCTGGGTAAGATCAATCTTACCTATTATGGCTAATACTGAAATGTATTTGTTTTTATTTTTACCGAGTATACAAAACATTAAGAACACCTGCTTTTTCCATGACACACACCAGTGGTTCCCAAACTGTGGGGTAAAGAGATTAACAAATGCAACCACAACAAAAAATCACTGAACTAGTCATTTTCCTTTTTTTGCGTCTATGGCTGTAGTTTAAAAGCTGATTTAATAGTGGGGCAGTCGATATTTTTAACTGCGTCGACCACCTCCCCAAATTAGGCGCAAATTTTGAACTAGCTACCCTGTTCTCAGAGTCTCCGACACAATTTAGCTAAATATTGGCTGATTTAACAAAAATAAAGACAATCCAACCAATAATGAGGGTGAATCTACAACTGATGAACCGCCATCTGATAATGACACTGGTGGGAGAGGCTGGTGGGAGAGACCCTAATGCCAGTGGGAAAGAAGCGCAAGGATGAGCTGACCCTCAAATTCAGCAAAGCTACAGAATTATCAAGATGATTACATGCAGTATGGTTTCACGTGTCATGGTCGATGGGGATCCACATCCACAATATGTTGTGGATGTGATAGCCTAACTACAGTTTGAAGCCAGTGAAATTGAAGAGGCATTTACAGTGTGTGGGTGTGACACACACACCAAACACACAACGCACACCGATAAACCTGTGGATTTTTTTCCTTTTCCATCACAAAGACCAAGATTTTCTTGGCCAAAAGCAGGTATTAAACGCACAGTGATTTATAACAGTACCAGTCAAAAGTGTGGACACCTACTCATTAAAGGGTTTTTGTTTTGACTATTTTCTGCATTGTAGAATAATGGTGAAAACATCAAAACTATGAAATAACACATATGGAATCTTGTAGCAACCAAAACTGTTAAACAAATCCAAATTAACTTTAGATTCTTCAAAGTAGCCACAATGACAGCTTGGCATTCTCTCAACCAGTTTCATGAGTTAATAACCTGCAGTGCTTTTCCAACAGTCTTGAAGGAGCACTTGTTGGCTGCTTTTCTTTCCACTCTGCCGTCCAACTCATCCCAAACCATCTCCATTGGGTTGAGGTCAGATGATTGTGGAGACCAGGTCATCTGATGCAGCACTCCATCACTCTCCTCCTTGGTCAAATAACCCTTACACAGCCTGGAGGTGTGTTGGGTCGTTGCACAATCGAAAAACAAATGATAGTCCCACTAAGCGCAAACCAGATGGGATGGCGTATCGCTGAAGAATGCTGTGGTGGCCATGCTGGTTAAGTGTGCTTTGAATTCTAAATAAATCACTGACTGTGTCACCAGCAATCACACCACCACCTCCATGCTTCATGGTGGGAACCACACATATGGAGATCATCCGTTCATCTACTCTGCGTGTCACAAAGACACGGCGGTTGGAACCAAAAATCTCATTTAGACTGATCAGACTAAAGGACAGATTTCCACCGGTCTAATGTCCATTGCTTGTGTTTCTTGGTCCAAGCAAGTCTCTTCTTATTATTGGTGTCCTTGATAGTGGTTTCTTTGCAGCAATTTGACCATTCTGTAGCTCAGTTGGTAGAGCATGGCGCTTGTAACGCCAGGGTAGTGGGTTCGATTCCCGGGACCACCCATACGTAGAATGTATGCACACATGACTGTAAGTCGCTTTGGATAAAAGCGTCTGCTAAATGGCATATATTATTATTATTATTATTATACCACCTGCAGTAGCACACTGGCCTGCAACATGCTCTATGACATCACACTACATCCTCTATGACATCACACTACATCCTCTATGACATCACACTACATTGTATCATATTTTCAAAAATGAACAAAAAACATGAAGTAAGATGGCAGGGAGCCTAGCAGTTAATTAAGAGCGTTGGACCAGTAACCGAAAGGACAAGGTGAAAAATCTGCCGATGTGCCCGTGAGCAAGGCATCTAACACTAATTGCTCCTGTATGTCGCTCTGGAAAAGTGTTTGCTAAATGCCTAAAATGTCAAATGAAACATTAGTATATGTAAGTCCCAGTTTTTGGGGGACAATAGCTGACCAGACCGGTAACAGTCTTCGTTCCCGCCGGGTCTCCCCCAATTTGAGCTGAAATTGAATGGACAGGGTGCTGGGGTGAACCCTGACCTCTTTAAAAGGAATCTTTGTGCATTCTGACCTGTCCATTGATCTGCTGTTTACGACAGGGCCGGGATGACCGTATTAGTAGAGCAGTTTTCTGGCTTTGGCCACACAACCGGCAGAAGCACCCAACAGAGAGAATGGCCCCTCTTATCAATGGGTGGTGATTGGCTAGATGGACGTTAGATCATCTTAACAAAGCCAAGGGTAGTTTTCACTGGTTTTGTTGAGGACCTAGGACTACATGCCATAGTGGTGCCCTGGTTTTGTTTCAATATTGTTAACAATATTTTTTTGAATAATATATTTAGCTGATGGCCTCCCGAGTGGAGCAGCAGCCTAAGGCCCTGACCTGGCAGGCTCACTAAACAGTGGAGCTGCAGTCTAATGCCCTGACCTGGCAGGCTCACTAAACAGTGGAGCAGCAGTCTAATGCCCTGACCTGGCAGGCTCACTAAACAGTGGAGCAGCAGTCTAATGCCCTGACCTGGCAGGCTCACTAAACAGTGGAGCAGCAGTCTAATGCCCTGACCTGGCGGGCTCACTAAACAGTGGAGCAGCAGTCTAATGCCCTGACCTGGCGGCAGGCTCACTAAACAGTGGAGCAGCAGTCTAAGGCCCTGACCTGGCAGGCTCACTAAACAGTGGAGCAGCAGTCTAATGCCCTGACCTGGCAGGCTCACTAAACAGTGGAGCAGCAGTCTAATGCCCTGACCTGGCAGGCTCACTAAACAGTGGAGCAGCAGTCTAATGCCTGACCTGGCAGGCTCACTAAACAGTGGAGCTGCAGTCTAAGGCCCTGACCTGGCAGGCTCACTAAACAGTTGGAGCAGCAGTCTAAGGCCCTGACCTCACTAAACGGTGAGTAAAGCAGTAGATGTTCTGGTCCTGTTTGGCACCACGTACCGATGTCAGTCAGGGTTCTCAACTGTGGATTACTTAAATAACAAGTACAGAAGCAGTCTCAATGCTGAGCATAACCTCAATGTTACACTGTCAAAAACAGAGCCCAGAATAGACGCGCTTGTTGAAAACGTCAACCAGCCACACACCTCTCATTAGGACTGTGTGTGTTTTCTGGTCTCCCAATCACGGCAGGTTGTGATACAGCCCGGATCCATCAGTTTATTCCAGTTCAGAATTTAAAATGATTGATTGAATTTTAACAGCAACAGTTCAAACCTAGACAGAAATGTCAAGAGTTTTTAATCCGGGGAAAATAAACATGACTAGCTATTTGTTTGGCTATTTCATTTAATTGTTATTTGTTTTTGTCTATATTGCATTTGTTTTAGGCATAAAGGCAATGAAATGTACCAATATTTACATACAGTTGCATATGTTCCTAAGCTTGGGTCCCAGGAAAACACAGAATGTCTCATTTGGGTCCCAGGCTGAAAAAGTTTAAAGAACCCCTGCTTTAGAGCTAACCCTTTTTAAGCTCCTGAAATAATCTTTTTAGCACCTTCGTGTATATACTGGCCTAGGAACAATGGGTTAACTGCCTTGTTCAGGGGCAAAACGATACATTTTTATTTTGTCAGCTCGTGGGATTCAATCTAGCAACCTTTACGGCTACTGGCCCAATGCTCTGACCACTAGGCTAACTGCTGCCCCACATAGAGGAACTCTTGCAAAGAAGAACTCAGTGGTTCTGTGACTTTACAGAGTTAATATTAAGCTGAGAAACCACTGCTTCCTTTGCTGATTGTGTTTTCACCGCGTTGCAGATATCTCACCATTCGTTGTGCAGCCCGTGCCTTTGGAGGTGACCGAAGGTTCTGTGGCCAGGTTCACCTGCCAGGTGACCTCTAACCCTCCTGCCACCATCACCTGGGAGCTAGACCAAAGCACACTACCGTTGGAGACGGACAGGTAGGCACACTACACATTAGACACTACACACAAAGCGAACTACACCTGGGAGCTAGACCAAAGCACACTACCGTTGGAGACGGACAGGTAGGCACACTACACATTAGACACTACACACAAAGCGAACTACACCTGGGAGCTAGACCAAAGCACACTACCGTTGGAGACGGACAGGTAGGCACACTACACATTAGACACTACACACAAAACGAACTACACCTGGGAGCTAGACCAAAGCACACTACCGTTGGAGACGGGCAGGTAGGCACACTATACACTAGACCTTTTTTTCCCTTAAGAAGTGTTTTGTGACTCTGGGCCCTGGTCCTGGCCATCATTGTCCATTTGTCTCTCTAGAATCACAGTCCTGCCCAACGGAGCTCTCCAGATTCAAAACGTGCAACTAGAGGATGCTGGGAAGTACCGTTGTGTGGCCACCAACATCGGCAACCGCGTCAAGAGTAGAAAGGCAACGCTCTCCGTCATCAACCAAGGTGTGTGTGTGCGTGCTTTCAATTAAGATTATGGGTAGACTTGTTTAAAAGCCCATCCTTCTTCTCTACCTCACATGCCCATACAGTATGCCTTCTTTGAAATTGTACTGGTTTTTACTGTGAAAATAATTGCACCACTAAAACTTTTTTTTGTCTCTGTGTAGGTTCTGGCCCTAAACCGCGTCAGAGGCCCCGGATCATAGCGGGCCCCCAAAACATGACTGCTTCCCTCCACTACACCGTGGTCCTGGAGTGTGTTGCTACGGGCAACCCCAGACCCATCATCTCGTGGAGCCGGGCCGACAGTAAACCCATCGACGTGTTCAATGCCAGGGTGCTGGGCAGGTGAGAGGATGCATGACGCACCACATGTACCCATAATGCTCTGTGCAACATCGGCCACCATTGAGGTTTTTAAATCACGTTTAAAGACCCACCTTTGTAGCTTGTCATTTATGTATCCGTGACATCAGTTTTGTTTTTTAAACTTCCTTTGTGTTGTATGTGATTTTATTATTGCTATAAAAATATAGGGGCGGCAGCGTAGCCTAGTGGTTAGAGCGGAAGGTTGCAAGTTCAAACCCCAGAGCTGACAAGGTACAAATCTGTCGTTCTGTCCCTGAACAGGCAGTTATAACCCACTGTTCCTAGGCCGTCATTGAAAATAAGAATGTGTTCTTAACTGACTTGACTAGTTAAATAAAGGTAAAATTTCCTGAAGGAAAGTGTGTGCACTTGCTTCAGTGGTCTCAAAGTACTGTTTGTACTGTAAAGTGTGTTGTGTTTTAATGCATTTAAAAAATATCTAATTTATTTGTGTTTGACAGTGGAAACCTGGTGATCAGTGATGTGAAGCCTCAGCACAGTGGAGTCTACCTCTGTAGAGCCACCACCCCAAGAACACGCAACTACACCATCGCTACTGCCAACCTCACCGTGCTCGGTAAACTACTATATCCTTATACTGATCCAACAATGTGTTTTCAGCTGAAATGGGAGAATATTGCTCTGGGTTTCGGTCTAGTGGTTACAGCCACTGAGTGGTTTTTCAATATGCATACTACCGAGGGTGCTCCACACTCTCATGCTCCAAGTGTATTCTCCGAGGATGTTCTCTTGAGTACGTTCTTGTGAGGACGAGAGTTTGGAGAACACATGAAACATTCCATTTGAGCAGCACTCCCCTACTGTATTACCTCACGCTACACCTCCCCTACTGTATTACCTCACGCTACACCTCCCCTACTGTATTACCTCACGCTGAGCAGCACTCCCTACTGTATTACCTCACGCTACACCTCCCCTACTGTATTACCTCACGCTGAGCAGCACTCCCCTACTGTATTACCTCACGCTACACCTCCCCTACTGTATTACCTCACGCTGAGCAGCACTCCCTACTGTATTACCTCACGCTGAGCAGCACTCCCCTACTGCACATATGTCAGAGTCAAGGCCCGCGGGCCACATCCGGCCCGCGAGAAGGTTTTACGGCCCCTGGGATGATCTTGATTTATTATTAGAACCGGCCCGCAGACCGCAGCAAGCCGGCAGCCCGCAGATCTTTACACGCACCAATACTACATTTCCCACAATGCAACGGTGACGCACCGAGCAGTAGGCTGCTTCATTTCAATATTTATTGGCACAGCAGTTGTCAGCATCACAGTAAAATTAACTTTCAGATACCCATCAAAAATGGCAAAACGGAAGGTGGACACTGAGAACCGGGGTTTCAAACAAGGTGGGAGTCGGAGTATTTGTTCACGGAGGTAGCTGGAAAACCTGTGTGTCTTCTGTGTGGAGAAAGTGTGGCGGTACTGAAAGAGTATAATCTGAGACGACATTATGAAAACGAAACACGCGGACAAAAACAAGAATATGGACATGGAACAAAGGCTACAAAGGCAGAGGAATTAAAACGAGGCCTCAAATCTCGACAGGCTCTGTTCAAAAAGCCAAATCACAAGGCCAGGCTGCTGTCAAGGCCAGTTTATTTTGGCAGAAGAGATCGCTAAATCAGCCCGGCCATTTACGGAGGGGATTTCATCAAAAACTGCATGATTAAAGTTTGTGACGAAGTTTGCCCAGAAAAAAGGCAACTCTTTTTAAATGTGAGTCTGAGCAGAAACACCATTGCCGAGAGAGTAGACCAGTTGTCCATCAATCTAAAAGAGCAGCTTGTGAAAAAGGGAAAAGATTTCATTGCATATTCCTTGGCTGTGGATGAGAGCACCGACATTTCTGACATTGCCCAGTTGTCAATTTTCATCCGCGGAGTGGACTCCAGCCTAAAGCGTGACAGAGGAGTTTTTGGCTTTACGTCCTATGCATGGCACAACTACGGGGCATGATTTGTATGAAGAGGTGTCAAGATGTGTAAATGAGATGGAGCTGCCTTGGGAAAAACTCGTGGGTTTGACAACCGACGGAGCACCTGCGATGTGTGGACACAGGAGCGGACTGGTGGCGAAGATACGGGAAAAGATGCAAGAGGAAAACGCGACAGGTGAGCTGACAGCTTATCATTGTATCATACACCAGGAAGCGTTGTGCGGTAAAGCCTTGAAAATGGAGCATGTAATGAGCATCATCACGCGCACAGTTAACTTTATCAGAGCCAAAGGTTTGAATCACCGCCAGTTCAAGGCATTTCTGACGGAGTTAGAAACGGAGCATGGTGATTTGCCTTATCACACAGAGGTGCGATGGCTAAGCCAGGGAAAGGTGCTTCAAAGATGTTTCGAGCTTCGTGAGGAGATTTGTCTGTTCTTGGACAGCAAAGGGAAAGACACAACACAACTCCGAGACGAAATGTTTCTGTGTGAAATGGCTTTTCTGTGTGACATTACGAGTCATCTGAATGCAATGAACTTGCAGCTGCAGGGTCGGGATCGTGTCATCTCTGATATGTACAGTACAGTGAAGGCATTTAAAACCAAACTGACTCTGTGGGAGACGCAGATGCGGAAAGAAAATTTGAGCCACTTTCCCAGCTGCCAGACCATGAAAGAGAAGCTCTCTACCAGTGCGTTCCCGAGCGCACAGTTGGCTGATAAAATAGGTATGCTTGCCGCTGACTTTCGACGCCGATTTGCTGACTTTGAAGCACAAAAAGCAGGTTGGAACTGCTCGGTAACCCATTTGCTGTTGACGTGGAAAGCTCACCACCAAACCTCCAAATGGAGTTGATTGACCTCCAATGCAATGATGCACTGAGGGCAAAATATGCGGCAGTGGGTGCTGCGGAGTTCGCCCCGTTCCTCCCCGACACAATGCCCCAGCTGCGCATCCAGGCTGCTCAAACGTTGTCTATGTTTGGCAGCACATACCTGTGTGAACAACTGTTTTCTTTGATGAACTTGAACAAAACATCACACAGAAGTCGACTTACTGCTGAACACCTCCACTCAATTCTGAGGATTTCCTCAGCTCAGAGCCTTACCCGAACATTGATGAACTTGTGGAAAAGATGGGACACCACCAAGTATCACCCTCAACCTCAAACAAGTGAACATTACTGTGCAATCACATATTTAGAGTTTTTACTCAGTTCAAGTTTAAAAGTTAAAGTTTAATATTTGTTTTCACTGCATGTTACTTCTCCTTAAACAAAGTGTTGTTTTTGATTAATAGATTTTTGCACTTTATTTTATTGTATTTCAATCCAATTATATTTTAAAAATATTTCAGTTGAGTGGATGATAGAAAATTGCTATTATTGTTTTTTTCTTTGAAGTAAATTTAGCCCACTTTTGCTAAAATAGAAAATATAGGCTACTGATGGTGCCTTGAATACCGGTTTCTTTCATTTAATGTTCATGTTATGGGGATTTTTATATAAAGGAAATTTGTCTTTTGTGTCTGTTGAAAATTAAAGATTACTGACAGAGCCATAAGAAAATATTGCTTTATTTATCTGATCATATTGGAATATATTTGTTAGGTTTTCAGTAGGTTCAATTAGGTTCACTAGACTATATCGTCATTTAAAAATTTTTCAATGAACATTCGAACAGTCCGGCCCTCGGCTTGTAGCTAAATTTTTATTTGGCCCTCCGTCCATTTGACTTTGACACCCCTGCCCTACTGTATTACCTCCACGCTGAGCAGCACTCCCTACTGTATTACCTCACGCTGAGCAGCACTCCCCCTACTGTATTACCTCACGCTGAGCAGCACTCCCCTACTGTATTACCTCACGCTGAGCAGCACTCCCCCTACTGTATTACCTCACGCTGAGCAGCACTCCCCCTACTGTATTACCTCACGCTGAGCAGCACTGAGAAGCAGCTAACGGTAGTAGCTAGCCAGTTGGATCTATTGACTTACTATTGACCTACGACCTACGCACACTACAATGGGTAGTGTAGGCTGGTAACCACGGCAACAGTAACACAGCATGTGTTTATTAAGTATCAAGATAAAACATTGTAGTCCGGCAACACGTGAGGTGGGAATGGGCGACGCGCGAGGTGGGAATGGGCGACGCGCGAGGTGGGAATGGGCGACGCGCGAGGTGGGGGGAATGGGCGACGCGCGAGATAGGGAATGGGCGACGCGCGAGATGGGAATGGGCGAGCGCTGAGAGGGGAATGGGCGACGCGAGGAGGGAATGGGCGACGCGCGAGAGGGGAATGGGCGACGCGCGAGAGGGGAATGGGCGACGCATGAGAGGGGAATGGGCGACGCGCGAGAGGGGAATGGGCGACGGCGAGAGGGGGAATGGGCGACGCGCGAGAGGGGAAATGGGCGACGCGAGAGGGGAATGGGCGACGCGCGAGAGGGGAATGGGCGACGCGAGAGGGGAATGGGCGACGAGGGGAATGGGCGACGAGGGAATGGGCGAGCGAGAGGGGGATGGGCGACGCGCGAGAGGGGATGGGCGACGCGCGAGAGGGGGATGGGCGACCGCGAGAGGGGAATGGGCGACGCGAGAGGGGAATGGGCGACGCGAGAGGGGATGGGCGACGCGCGAGAGGGGGATGGGTGACGCGCAGAGGGATGGCGCACGCGAGATGGGAATGTATTTTTCTTTTTCGCTCAGCTCAAATAATGGACGCCATTGATTGCAAGAACCTTAATTTTTGTTACGTGGTTGTGTCATATTTCTTAATTTGTTCACGTGGTTGTGTCATATTTCTTAATTTTTGTTACGTGGTTGTGTCATATTTCTTAATTTTTGTTACGTGGTTGTGTCATATTTCTTCATTTTTGTTACGTGGTTGTCATATTTCTTCATTTTTGTTACGTGGTTGTCATATTTCTTCATTTTTGTTACGTGGTTGTGTCATATTTCTTCATTTTTGTTACGTGGTTGTGTCATATTTCTTTGCGTACTTTCCGTTGAAGCATCGACGCATGCTTCAAAATATCTACAAACGGAGTACACATTCGAGAAGTGCCCTCGCTTCGCATACTTTGATGTAGACTTGTACTTCCGCCCCTCCCGTACTCCCAATTTGCGTCCTCGGAGCAGTGTAGTAGGCATTTTGAGAAACACCTCACGGCCTTTGGTGTATGTATGTCTGTGTGAGTGTGGGTTCAAACCCTGGGCCTACTGTTTCAACTTCTTAATACTTCCTGTCTCTATCCACTAATAAAAAGTACAAATGTAAGAATATTCGTGCCAATCTTGGCATTTTCCTATCAATAATACGGCACAAATAGATTGGATGTGTATAGCACAGTTAAAATGAAATAGTGAAAGTGAGATACATACCTCATCCACCACTCGGTTCTGCCTTTAGAGCCCCCATCACTGGTGGAGAGACCCAGAGCCAGACCCGCCCCAGGGCTGGCACTGCCCGTCTCGTGTGCCAGGCTCAGGGGTGCCCCCGCCACGCATCACCTGGCTGAAGAACGGAGAGGAGGTGCACCTGAACGGCAGGATCAAGATGTACAACAGGTACTGTTACACCTGAACAACTCCGTACTGGAAGATCCACGCACCTGCAACAAAAATTTAAATTTAGAATTAAAACAAACCCTTTTTTTAAAATTGTCCACTCAATATGAAAATGTGTCTTTGACTCCACAATAACACGATTGACATAAGAGAACTTTTAATTAAAAAATGTCAACGTGTCAGTCAAATGATCTCCTGCAATGGTTTGTTGTGATAATAGTGAAGCTTTCCATCAGGTGGTAGACCTCACAGGAATGCAACACAGGTGTAGTAGACCTCAGTGAAATGCTGAATACTAGGGTGTAGACCTTACAGGAATGCTGAATACAACAGGTGTAGTAGACCTTACAGTGAAATGCTGAATACAACAGGTGTAGTAGACCTTACAGTGAAATGCTGAATACTACAGGTGTAGTAGACCTTACAGTGAAATGCTGATACACGGTGTAGTAGACCTTACAGTGAAATGCTGAATACACAGGTGTAGTAGACCTACAGTGAAATGCTGAATAAAACGGGTAGTAGACCTTACAGTGAAATGCTGAATACTACAGGTGTAGTAGACCTTACAGTGAAATGCTGAATACAACCGGTGTAGTAGACCTTACAGTGAAATGCTGAATACAACAAGTGTAGTAGACCTTACAGTGAAATGCTGAATACAACAGGTGTAGTAGACCTTACAGTGAAATGCTGAATTACAACCGGTGTAGTAGACCTTACAGTGAAATGCTTACTTACAAGCCTTTAAACAACAACGCAGTTTTGTGTGAGTTCAAATGGCGACCTGCCAGGCCATCGTGGTAAATAATCATTTGTTCTTAATTGACCTGCCTGCTAATACATTTATAAAAATAATACAAGTATTGATTTAAGCTTGCTGGCATTGTACACATACCATTAATAAAGACGATACCGAAGTTCATGACTCTGTTTCCCTCCACAGTAAACTGGTGATCACTCAGATCACAACGGAGGATGATGCCATCTACCAGTGTGTGGCTGGAGAGTCCAACAGGGCAGTGTTCTGTCCCTGGCACGCCTCATCGTGGTGATGTCTGAGGACCGGCCCAGCGCCCCAGGAACATCCACGCTGAAACCATCTCCTCCTCAGCCATCCTACTGGCCTGGGAGACCCATCTACAAACGCTGACAAAGGGTCGCCCGCTTATTCTGTTCACTACATGAAGGCTGACAGGTAGGAGTAAAGACTGGGGGATGGAGTAAAGACTGGGGGATGGAGCAAAGACTGGGGATGGAGTAAAGACTGGGGGATGGAGTAAAGACTGAGGGGATGGAGTAAAGACGTTTTTC